>NW_026652279.1:76815087-76815581 GCF_009828535.3 Hylobates moloch
TCCTGGATAATATCTTGCAGAGTGTTTTCCAACTTGGTTCCATTCTCCCCGTCACTTTCAGGTACACCAATCAGACGTAGGTTTGGTCTTTTCACATAGGCCCATATTTCTTGGAGGCTTTGTTCATTTCTTTTTATTCTTTTTTCTCTAAACTTCCCTTCTCACTTCATTTCATTCATTTCATCTTCCATCACTGATGCCCTTTCTTCCAGTTGATCGCAATGGCTACTGAGGCTTCTGCATTCTTCCCGTAGTTCTCGAAACTTGACTTTCAGTTCCATCAGCTCCTTCAAGCAGTTCTCTGCATTGGTTATTTTAGTTATACATTCATCTAATTTTTTTTCAAAGTTTTTAACTTCTTTGCCATTGGTTTGAATTTCCTCCTGTAGCTTGGAGTAGTTTGATCATCTGAAGCCTTCTTCTCTCAACTCATCAAAGTCATTCTCCGTCCAGCTTTGTTCCGTTGCTGGTGAGGAACTGCGTTCCTTTGTAGG
>NW_026652279.1:76815681-77040235 GCF_009828535.3 Hylobates moloch
GGTGGCTGCAGAACAGTGTATTTTCGTGAACTGCAATTTCAGCTGTCTGATAGTTCCTCTGGAAGTTTTGTCTCAGAGGAGTACCTGGCCGAGTGAGGTGTCAGTCTATTCCTACTGGGGGGTGCCTCCCAGTTAGGCTGCTCAGGGGTCAGGGTCCCACTTTAGGAGCCAGTCTGCCCGTTCTCAGATCTCCAGCTGCGTGCTGGGAGAACCACTACTCTCTTCAAAGCTGTCAGTCAGACAGGGACATTTAAGTCTGCAGAGGTTACTGCTGACTTTTTGTTTGTCTGTTCCCTAACCCCAGAGGTGGAGCCTACAGAGGCAGGCAGGCCTCCTTGAGCTGTGGTGTACTCCACCCAGTTCGAGCTTCCTGGCTGCTTTGTTTACCTGTGGAAGCCTGGGCAATGGCGGGCACCCCTCCCCCAGCCTGGCTGCTGCCTTGCATTTTGATCTCAGACTGCTATGCTAGCAATCAGTGAGACTCCGTGGGCATAGGACCCTCTGAGCCAGGTGAGGGACACAATCTCCTGGTGTGCCGTTTTCCAAGCCCGTTGGAAAAGCACAGTATTAGGGTGGGAGCGACCTGATTTTCCAGGTGCCATCTGTCACCCCATTCTTTGACTAGGAAAGGGAACTCCCTGACCCCTTGTGCTTCCCGAGTCAGGCAATGCCTCGCCCTGCTTCGGCTCGCGTACGGTGTGCTGCACTGACTGTCCTATGCCCACTGTTTGGCACTCCCTAGTGAGATGAACCTGGTACCTCAGATGGAAATGCAGAAATCACCCGTCTTCTGTGTCGCTCACTCTGGGAGCTGTAGACCTGAGCTGTTCCTATTCGGCCATCTTGGCTCCACCCTCTGTCCATGGAATAGTTTCCTTCCATTAGCACATTTATGCATTATTTTACTATTTACTGCTTATCCTAGAATATGTATATCTCAATAATTAATTATATTTACTTTTTTCCTAATAATACATTTACTGTACTGTAGAACACTTAAAAACCATTGTTGACTGGGTGCGATGGCTCATGCCTGTAATCCCAGCACTTTGGGAGGCCGAGACGGGTGTATCACAAGAGGTCAGGAACTCGAGACCAGCCTGGCCAACATGGGGAAACCCCGTCTCTACTAAAAATAAAAAAAAAAATTAGCCGTGTGAGGTGGCATTTGCCTGTAGTCACAGCTTCTCCGGAGGATGAAGCAGGAGAATAGCTTGAACCAGGGAGGCAGAGGTTGCAGTGAGCTGAGACTGCACCACTGCACTCCAGCCTGAGTGACAGAGTGAGACTTCATCTCAAAAACACAAAAAATTGTCCAGATCTATTTTAATAAACCATCAACACATGAACAATGCAATGTTACTTATGATAGTCAATACTAATTTGTATTTATCCATATATTTAAAACTTTCATTGTCCTTCATTCCTTTCCATTAGCTGAACCACTCCTTAGTATCAGATATATTCTTCCTGAAAAATAACTTGGTATGTTCTTTGAAACACAACCACAGATGACAAGTTGTGTTTTTGTTATTTGAAAACATCATTAATTTACATGTATTCGTGATGAATATTTTCACTGGATATAAATAGAAGTCTCAGTTTTCAGTAATGAATTTTCTGCTCAGAAGACATTTTGTCATTGCTCTCTTGCTTCCATTGTTTTTGTTGTTGGAAAGTTTGCTGTCACTCTGTTGCTTCTATGAGTGTCGTCTGTCCTTTTCTCCAAAATTTTTAGCAGTGTTATTTCTTTATCTCTGGTTTTCAATTCTTTGTCTACGTGTTCCAAGTATATCTATGTGTTTCTTTTTACTTTTCTTGATTGGAGATGGAGAGCTTCTTGAATATATAGATTAAAATCTTTCATCAGTTTTTAAATTTTCTCAAAAATTACATTTTTAGGTATATGCTCTATCATGTGGTCTCTCCTCTCCTTCAGACCATCCCACTCTATGTCTCATATCTCCCGGACTGATTCCTCAACTCCTCATCCTTTTTTTCACTATAACAAGTTCTGGATATTTTATCCTGATATGTTTAGTTCACAGATTCCAAATTCTGTCTTCAACAGGACCTGATCTATTATTAAATGATTCTACTTTAGCTCTTGTTTTGTATACTGAATTTTTCTTTTTTTTTTTTTGAGAAGGAGTCTCATTCTGTTGCCCAGGTTGGAGTAGAGTGGCTCAATCTCGGCTTACTACAAACTCTGCCTCCTGGATTCAAGCGATTCTACTGCCTCAGCCTCTCAAGTAGCTGGAATTACAGGTGCCCGCCACCATGCCTGGCTAATTTTTTTGTATTTTTTGTAAAGATGGGGTTTCACCATGTTAGTCAGGCTGGTTTTGAGCTCCTGACCTCAAGTGATTCGCCCACCTCGGCCATAATGAATTCTTAAACTAGAAATTTCTATTTAGTATCTATCTATCTAGTGAAACTACAGAATAAAGAGCCCCAAATATTTGCCATATTTCTTTATGGTTTCTTCTCTTTGAGGTTGATTGCATAATTCCGTATTGCCTTGATGTCTCTCAGATATGATACAGCATATATATATATGTGTGTGTGTGTGTGTTTCTGTGTGTGTATATATATATGCTGTAACATATCTACACATATATATAGATGTATATGTATTTGTACATATAAATATGTGTATATATAAAATATATATGTATATATATTCTTTCAAAATATTTCCAAAATAGTGTATATTATTTTCTAAATTTTCTACTATTTTAAGCAGGAGATTGGTCTCAGTTACTTAGACTGAGTTATTACCAAAACATAGTCTATGTTCTAGGTGATATAATCTCAGTATTTGTACCCTCCAAATCTCATGTTGAAATGTGATCCCCAATATTGGAGGTCTGGCCTAGTGGGAGGAGTTTGGGTCCTGGGGGCAGATCCCTCATGAATGGCTGGGTGCCAATCTCACTGGATTGGGTGAGTTCTCACTCCTAGTTCTCATGCTATCTGATTGTTACAAAGTGTCTTTCACCTCCCTCCCCTCTCTCTTCCTCCCTCTGTCACCACATGATGCCAGTTCACCTTCCACCATATGTGGAAGTTTCCTGAGGCCCTCACCAGAGCAGATGCTGAAACCATACTTCTTACACAGCCTGTGGAACTGTGATCCAAATAAACTTCCTCCTCATAAATTACTCAGCCTCAGGTAATTCCTTTATAGCAACTCAAATGGACTAATGGGCTGGTAGGAGCATGTGTGGAACAAATCCCTAATCCCACTCATGTCTTTTCTCTCACTCTCTTAATAGCAACTTAGATGGACAGAGTTCTTCATTTTTGTATAGTTCTTTCTGATAATTCATTGTATGCCTTTTTTTTTTCTTTTTTTGAGAGGGAGTCTCACTCTGTTGCCCAGGCTGGAGTGCAGTGGCGCAATCTCGGCTCACTGCAATCTCCACCCACCCAGGTTCAATGGATTCTCCTGCCTCAGCCTCCTGAGTAGCTGGGATTATAGGCTCCTGTCACCATGCCCAACTAATGTTTGTATTTTTAGTAGAGTTACTTTCTAAAATCTTATTTTATACTTTCTAAAATCTAATTTTACTGTTGACAGTTATGACTGTAATCTATTTCAAATAGACTTTTGTGTATGCCATTTTCCCTGAGATTGTTCAGATTCTCCAGTGCTACATCTTAGATAATTTTGGCTCCTCTCATTTTCAGTGTCATTTTTCATAAAGCAGGGATATGTGTGTATATATGGCTGTGTGTATGTACATGCAGATGTATAGATCTGTATGTATATAGATTAATTCTATCTTTTCTCTTACATTTACACCAATAACACACTGCTGCTTTTACCTTACCATAACATTAAATCTCTTTTGTAAATTCTATAAATAAAGTTCTATAACATGTTCATCCTCAAGTGTTTCTTCTGGGCATTTCTTGGTTTTTGCATTTATACACACAGTTTAGGAAAGTTTTTCTAGGTCTTCAAAAAACCTTTTGGAATTTCTGAATGAAATACATTAAACCTATATATCTATTTGGGAAAATGACATTTTTACAATATTAGGCATGGCAATTAATGAATATGGCTTATTCTTCATTTTTATAGGTATTATTTAAATCAATCATATATTATGTTGTAATACATGGAAATCTTGCACAATTTATGTTAGATTCATTCATGTTTGACATTTTTGATGCTATGGTACATAACATTATTTTGATTTCCTGTTTGTTGATAGTATAAGTAACACAACTAATTTTCATATATCATCTTCATGCTTAATAAATTTGCTAAACTTCAATAATTTATCTGTATTTTATTTTAGATCATGTGAATATACAATCATATCTGTAATAATGCCACTTTTATTTTTTGTCTCTCTGCAGAGCAAAATATTTTAACTTTGGTTTATTTTCTTGCATAGTTGTGCTGGCTGGCACTTGTAGTAAAATACTTTTACCATTCCCAGTTTCACAGGGAAAAATTCAGGATTCTTCTTTTTTATTTATATGATTATGGCAAGACACAACGTTTAAAGCTAATATTTTAAAGGGTGTTTAGTAATTTGCAAAAGTGTGAATAGAATATAAGGAACCAATAGTAAAAGTATCATATTCTAAGAGCAGTGGCAGTGGAGGACTAACCACACTTAGGCATGATGCCACAATGTGGGAAACTGAATACAGAGCTAGCACCTCTAAGAGGAGAGATATCAAATAAGAGCCATCATCTTTGACATCTAACACCCATAATGCCAGAAGGTTGTGACAGGAAACAAGCACTGAGAGAGTAGGAGGACATACCATGAATATTCTAATAACATTTTTGTACAAAAAAAATGGTGCCTCCTAGACAAGATTTGGCTTAGTCTTATATGTATCATTTCAATGCACAATGAAATTATGTTATCTGAGTCTAATTTTATGGTGTGGTGGATCAGATAATACTTACTTAGGGTAACCACTTTGTGTCCTTCAGTTAGGTATGTAATTTTTCCAAGAGACTAGTAGAAGTTGTAGAATTGTTTTGCAATAAACACAGTTTGTCATAGAATTTGAAATGGCATGAATCCAAAATTCCAGTTCTTCACAATGGAATATTATTTTGGGGGCTTGACAAAGGCAACGCTGAACATCCCTATCTGTAACATGCTATATATCTGAAAACATTGGATCTATTATATCACATAGCACATGTGGCAGAATAATTGGTACTCAAGGTCAGCAGATGAAAACATTTCTTCTTTTTCTTTCTCCCTCCAAACACCTTCCAAAAGTTGCAGCCTTTCAGGCTATTTCAAATGTGATATATATTGCCATCAAAATACTAAAAGAGCCTCTTTTTTCATGGTGAACATTGTAAGATTTATCAACCTCCCTCTTACCTTAGAAGTAATATTATAACATTCTACAAAACACTGGAGCCTGGGCAACTTAATTAATGTGTCAAGCTGCTTTAGTTCCCTGGGGATTATCTCTGATCCTCTGTCAGACATGTATTTTAGAAGGGTATTTAAAGCATCTCCTACTTTCTGCTCACTAGGAATTAGCATAATCTCATCAATGAAATTGACTTGCATGATGTTTTTTGGGATCTCATGATAATCAAGATCCCTTTGGAATATAACACTGAGCCGACTGGGCATATCCTTGAGGTAAATATATAAAGGCATACTGTTGTCCTTACTACGTGAAAACAAACCACTTCTGATTTTTTTTTCCTAATAATGGTAGGGAAAAAATATTAATAGGTTGATGATAACTTCATTCTTCATCCCAGAGTTTGCTTAATTTGCTCTAATATATATACCCCCTTTCTAAATTCAGGTTGAAATGGTGTCACCAAATAAGAGTTTCAATAATTACTAGAATTTATTCACAACCTACCTGTTGTTATTTTTTTTTTCTCACTGCCAAATAGTCAAGTTAAATGGGTATTTGGTCATATTGAACAATCCTGCAATTTTCAAGCCTTTGATGATCTCATTAAATCCTACAATAACCTCCCTAGAGACAGAACTGTTTTTATTATCCTGTGTGAGGGAGAAGCATTTCTTGGGGCTTTCATTTCTCCCTTCCTGCCATTTCTGAGTTCAGCAGTTTGATGCAATAATTCTGCCAACTATTAAGTACATTTATTCCATTGCATATTCTCTGATTGGAAAATAAACCGTGAGATAAGTCTGTGGTTCCAAATAGAGAGAAAGACAGATGCATGACTGCACTCCATTTAATCAAATTTGACTTTAATAAGTTCATCTTTAGTGGATCACAGTGATTTTTTTAAGGCATCATAAATTAGAATCAGCTAAAGCTAATATCTGAAAATTACCAGAAATTTTAGCTTTTTCTTATCTCTGTACAAAATTACTCTGATAACTTCCAAGTTTTTCTGGAGAAATCCTGGGATAATATTCATGGCATAACAATGTGGCTGTTACTAAGAGTCCTTCCTCAGAGGAACTGTAAACTGAATTGTTATTGTATTAGTCCATTTTCACACTGCTAGAAAGAACTTCCCAGGCTGGGCATGGTGGCTCATGCCAGTAATCCCAGCACTTTGGGAGGCCGAGGCAGGCAGATCACCTGAGGTCAGGAGTTTGAGACCAGCCTGACCAACATGGAGAAACCCCGTCTCTACTAAAAATACAAAATTATCTGGGTATGGTGGCACACGCCTGTAATCCCAGCTACTAGGGAGGCTGAGGCAGGAGAATCGCTTGAACCTGGGAGGCAGAGGTTGCGGTGAGCCGAGATCGTGCCATTGCACTCCAGCCTGGGCAACAAGAGTGAAACTCTGTCTCAAAAAAAAAAAAAGAACTTCCCAAGACTGGGCACTTTATAAAGAAGTTTAATTGACTCGCAGTTCCCTGTGGCTGGGGAGGCCTTAGGAAACTTACAAACATGGTGGAAGGGGAATAGGCACATTTTACATGGCAGTAGGTGAAACAGAAAAGAGTGAGAAGCAAAGGGGGAAGAGTCCCTTACAAAACTCTCAGATCTTGGGAGAACTCACTATCATCAGAACAGCATAGGGGAAATTGCCCCCAGGATCCAATCACCTCCCACCAGGTCTCTCCCTAGATACGTGGGGATTATGGGGATTACAATTCAAGATGAGATACGGGTTGGGATACAGACCCAAATCGTATAAGTCATGCTGTAACTGAGCAATAGACTATAAATAGTTTTCTTCCCAGGAAACTCAAAACTCTTTTTGCCTTCATATGACAAGTTGCATCTTAGTTTTTTGCCAAACAATTTCATTCCTAATGATTGACCAATGATGAATCATTCATCCATCGACTGAGACATGAACAAATGTTTCCCTTTTTAAAAATCAAACCTTTTATTTTGAGATAATTATAGATTCATGTATAAATGGTCTCCAGAGAAGCAGAGTCAATAAGATAAATATTTGTACTTATAAAAAGAGATGTATTATACAAGAGTTTGGCTCAGGTGGTTATAAAGGTTAAGGAGTCCCGTGATCTCACTGGAGGCACAGGAAAGACAGTGGTGTAGTTCTAGTCAAAACCTACAGGCCTGAATTTTGGTCACAGGGGAGTCAATGGTATAAATTCTGGTCCAAGTCTAAAGACCCAAGAACCAAGAGCACCAATGCCTGTGGGCAGGAGAAGATGATGTCCCAGCTCATGCAGAGAGCAGATTTCCCCTTCCTTTCCGTTTGCTTCTGTTAAAACCCTCCACAGATTGAGTGTGCCCACTCTCTAGGTAAGGGTCATCTTTATTCAGTTTACTGATTCAAACAGTAATCTCTTCTAGAAGCACTCGGAGACACACACAGGAATAATGTTTTACCAGCTACCTGAGCATTCCATAACCTACCCAAATTGACACATAAAATTAACCACCACAATCCACATGCAGGTGTAAGAAATAATACAGAAATCTCATATGTGTACCTTTACTCAAATTCATTAAATGTTAACATCTTGCAAAATTATACTGCAATATCACAACCAAGGTATTAATATTGATACAGTTAAGATAAATAACACACTGGACATTGTGGCTCACGCTGGAATCCTAGCACTTTGGAAGGCTGAGGCAGGAGGATTGTTTGAGCCCAGGAGTTTGAGACAGCAGTGAGCTATGATTTTGCCACTACCTTCCAGCCTGCACAACAAAGCAAACTTCTGTCTCCAAAATAAAACAAACCAGGCTGGGAGTGGTGGCTCACACCTGTAATCACAGCACTTTGGGAGGCTGAGGCAGGCAGATCAGAAGGTTAAGAGATCGAGACCATTCTGGCCAACATGGTGAAACCCCGTATCTACTAAAAATATGAAAATTAGCTGCGTGTGGTGGTGCACACCTGTAGTCCCAGCTACCCGGGAGGCTGAGGCAGGAGAATCAATTGAACCAGAAAAGCAGAGGTTGCAGTGAGCCAAGATCGCTCCACTGCACTACAGCCTGGTGACAGAGTGAGACTCCATCTCAAAAAAAGAAAAAAAGAGAAATCCCTCAATATTATCTTGGGCTGGGCACAGTGGATGACATCTGTAATCCCAGCACATTGGGAGGTTAAGGTGGGCTAATCACGCAGTCAGGAGTTCGAGACCAGCCTGGCCAACATAGTGAAATCCTATCTTTACTAAATATACAAAAATTAGCTGGGCATGGTGGCACATGTCTGTAATCCCAAATACTCGGGAGGCTGAGGCAGGAGAATCACTTGAACCCAGGAGGCAGAGGTTGCAGTGAGCCAAGATCACGCCACTACATTCCAGCCCAGACAACAGAGTGAGACTGTCTCAAAAAAATAATAATAATAATATTAAATAAATAAATAATAAATAAATAAATAAAACCAAAAAAGATAAACCACATTTTCTTCACCACAGAAATCCTGTAAGTCACCCTTGTATAGCTTCATCTACTTATTTCCTTCCCCCTTAATCATTGGCAACCACTAACCTGTTCTTTATCTATAAATTATCATTGCAAGTATAAGTGATACTATACAGTATGTAACATGAGGGTTGGCTTTGTTACACACAGTATAATTCTATAAAAATTCATCCGTGTCATGTCAATAGTCAGTTCCTTTTTAAACACTAAGTAGTGATTCATGGTATGTGTGTCCCACAGTGTCTTAAGTCATTTGTTCATTTAAGGAAATTGGCTCGTTTTCTACTTTTTACTATTATGAATAAAGTTGCTTTAACTTATGTGTATTTAAATTTTTTAAATTACTATAGCTGTATAATAAATCTTGGAATCAGGCAGAATGATTCTTCTTACTTTATTCTTTTTGAAAGTTGTTTTAAGGCTGGGCGCGGTGGCTCACGCTTGTAATCCTAGCACTTTGGGAGGCCGAGGCGGGCGGATCACGAGGTCAGGAGATCGAGACCACGGTGAAACCCCGTTTCTACTAAAAATACAAAAAATTAGCCGGGCGTGGTGGCGGACGCCTGTAGTCCCAGCTACTCGGAGAGGCTGAGGCAGGAGAATGGCATGAACCCGGGAGGTGGAGCTTGCAGTGAGCCGAGATTGCGCCACTGCACTCCAGCCTGGGCGACAGAGCGAGACTGCATCTCAAAAAAAAAAAAAAAAGTTGTTTTAGTAATTTTACTTCTTTTGTCTTTCATATAAAATTTATAATAGTATTTTCTATGTCATAAAATTCTTGCAGTGATAAAAAATGTGTTAATTTGTATGCCAATTTGAGGATAACTTTTATCTTTACTACACTGAGTCTTCTAATATAAGAACATAGTAGGTTTCTCTATTTATTTAGAACTTCTTTGATTTTTTATCAGCATTGTATAGATTTCAATATAAAATTTCTATACATATTTTACTAGATTTATACATAACTATTTTGATTTTTAGTGATTATAAGTGCTATGATACATTAATTTCTATGTCTATGCATTCATTACTACCATATATAACTATGAAAAATTTTTATACTTATGTAGCCTGCAATTTTTCTACACTCATTTGTTATTTATAAGCTTTTTTTATAGATTCCTTGAAATTTTCTACATAGTGAACCCTGTCATTTCTAATTAGCAATATTTTATTTTCAAAATATAAGTCTTGCACTTCACTTATTAAATTTATTGTTATGTGTTTTATATCTTTACATACTACTGAAAATAGAATTATTTTCTTATTTTTAATTATAGAATGTTTATTTTTAATTTTATAGAAATATAACTGATTCTTGAGTGCTGATCTTTTAAAATGCAACTTTGGTAAAATCATTTATTATTTCTAACAGTTTATGAATTCTTTGTGATTTTCCTATATATAATATTATCTCATTTTTAAATACAGATCATTTTAATTTTTCCCTTCTAGTTTGGAGGAATTTTATTTATTTTACTTTCTTAATTGTTCTATCAAGAATGTCAAGCAAAATGTTGCAGGGAAGGGGCAAAATGCCCATCCTTGTCTATTCATGATCTTAAGGGGAAGCTTTCAGTGTTTTACCTTTAAGTATAATGTTAGCTGGGGTTTTTAAAAAGTAATTACACCTTTATCATAATGAGGAAATTTTTTGTTTTTATAGTTCTAGCTTCTTGAGTATTTTTGTAATGAAATGTCATTGATTTGTGTGAAATACATTTTTATACATTAATTGCAGTTATCTTTCACCCTTCTTCTATATATTTGTATTACATCAATTATATTTTTATGTTGAACCACCTTTACACCCCTGGAATCCAACTTGGTCATGGTCTGTAATCTTGTTATTACTCTGCTGGAATCAATTTGTATTTGGTTGAAAAATTTTAAATCTGCATTAACAAGAGGAATTTAAATACAGCTTTCTTTTCTTGCGATGTCTTTGTTATCAGAGTGTAACCACCCAGTGGGTTCACCTTGCCCATTGCCTAGACGGAATCGATTTATCAAGACGGGGGAATTGCAATAGTGAAAGAGTTATTCATGCAGAGCCCCTGTGTAGGAGACCAGAGTTGTGTTTACTACTGAAATCTGTCTCCCCAAGCATTCAGGAATAGAGTGTTTAAGGGTAATTTGATGGGTAGGGGTCAGTGAGTCAGTAGTGCTAATTGGTTGGTCTTGAGATGAAATCATAGGGAGTTGAAGTGCTGAGTCAGTTCCTGGGTGGGGGCCACAAGATCACATGAGCCAGTTTATTGATCTGGGTGGTGCTAGCTGATCCATCAAGTGCAGGGCGTGCAAAATCTCTCAAGCACTAATTTTTGGTTTTACAATAGTGATGTTATCCCAGGACCAATTTGCAGAGGTTTCGAATCTTGCAGCCTCTAGCTCCTAAACTATAATTTCTAATCCTGTGGCTAATTTGTTAGTCCTACAAAGGCAGTCTAGTGTCCTGACAAGAAGGGGGTTTGTTTGTGGCAAGGTCTATTATAATCTTTGTTTCAACGTACAAACTATAAACAAAGTTCCTCTCAAAGTTAATTCAGCCTACACCCAGGAATGAACAAGGACAACTTGGAGGTTAGAAGCAAGATGGAGTTTGTTAGGTCAGGTCTCTTTCACTGTCTCAGTTATAATTTTGCAGTGGAGGTTTCAAGGGCAATGCTTAACTCGGTTAATGTTAGGAGGTGTTCCCTCCTTTTCTATTTTTTGAAAGAGTTTGAGAAGTTTGGAGATAAATTATTTAAATCATCATTAGCATTCAGACGTGAAGCTATCTGGTTTTGGACTTTTCTTAACAGATAACTTCTGAATAGTGATTCAATTTCTTTACTTGTTATACTTCTCAAATTTTCTATTTCTTTTTGACTCAGTTTTAGATAGACTGTGTCTTTCCTGACAGCTGTCAATTTCATACAGGTTATTTAATCTGTTGGCATAAAACTTTTCATAGTATTCTCTACTCTGTGTTCATGGCCTTGCTTTAAATTCAGATGTTGGTCCCTTGATTCTTCTCTTTTTTTCTTTGTCAGTCTAGCTACGTTTACCAATTTTGTTGATCTTTTCCAAGAAGCAAACTTTAGTTAAATTAATTCTCTTTAATTTTTTTTATATTTTGTATTTCTTTTATCTGAGCTCTAATCTTAATTATTTGCTTCTTGAGGTTTATCTTGACCTTCATATTCTAGTTTCTAGAGGCAGAAATTTTTAGGTTGTCCATTTCAGATCTTAATTTTCTTTTAATATAGGTATTTGAAGCTCCAAATTTCTCTCTGAGCATTGTTTCCACTAGATTCCATTAGCTTTGGAATATTATTCTTTTGTTTTCTTTTTTATTCAAGTAAAAGTATTTAACAATTTACTTGCAATATTTTCCTTTACTCATTGGTTATTTAAAAGATCTTTGTGTAATTATCACAATGTAATTTTTCTTTTTTTCTATTTGATTTAAAACAAATGCATAAAATCATAATTAAAACTTAGTAGACACACAGCGTATATAATTTGTGACAATAACAACATAAAAGGGGGTGATATGGTTGGGCTGCATCCCCATACAAATCTTATCTTGACTTCCCATGTGTTGTGGGAGGGACTTGGTGGGAGATAATTGAATCATGAGGGCAAGTCTTTCCCATGCTGCTCTTGTGATAGTGAATAAGTCTCACGAGACCTGATGGTTTTATAAGGGGAAGTTTTCCTGCACAAGCTCTCTTTTTGCCTGCTGCCTGCCATCCATGTAAGATGTGACTTGCTCCTCCTTGCCTTCCACCATGATTGCGAGGCCTCCCCAGGTATGTGAAACAGTGAGTCTATTAAACCTTTCTCTTGTATAAATTAACGAGTCTCAGGTATATCTTTATTAGCAGCATGAAAACAGACTAATATGGGGAATAAATCTGTAAAGGAGAAGAGCTTTTGTATAGTATTGAACCTATTTAGTATTAATTCAAACTTGGTTATTGTAACAGTAAAATGTTAATTACCACAGGATTAAAAAGCCAATATGCAATAATATTTGCTGTCTTTTAAATTTATCCTTATATTTACCATTACTGTTTTTATATTTATTCATTTGGCTTCAAGTTATTGTTGAGTGTCCCTTCATTTCTATCTGAAGAATTTTCTTTAGTATGTTAAATCGAACTAAATATGACCCAAGAAGGTATCTGTAATTCTACATTTGAGTCCTTGTGGACAAACTGCAACCTAACTTAATAGGTAGACAAGATTGAAAACCTAATTTAGGAGTATGCACTTGTAACAACAGCTGAGTCTGGCCAATCACAGCAGCCATACTTCAACCACTCATACACTACGGAGTGTTCACACTGTGTTCAAATATAGCAAACACCAACCTATAACCAATTCAGCTGTTTCTGTATCTCACTTCTGATTTCTGTATGTCCCTTTCCTTTTTTTGTCTATAAATTTGTTCCATGCATGAGACATCCCTAGAGTCCCTCTGAATCTGCTATTATTCTGGAAGCTGCCTGAATTATTATTTTTTTGCTCAATTAAACTCCATTAAATTTAATTTGTCTCAAGTTTTCTTTTAACAAGTATTTTGTGGAAAGTGGGTCTATTCATGATGAAATGTCTCATTTATTCTTCATCTGGGAATGTCTTAATTTCTCCTTCATTTTTGATTTTTAGTTTCGCCAGATATAAGAATTCTCAGTTCATAGTTTTTTTTTCTTTCAGCATTTATACAGGTTATTCCACTTTTTTGGTCTTAATATTTTCATTGAGAAATTAGCCATTAATCATTTGGGGATCCATTGTACATTAAAAGTCAATTCTTTCCTGACACTTCAAGATTCTCTGTCTTTGGCTTTTGACAATTTTTGACCATAATGTTTCTTGATGTGGGTATCTTTGTGTTTATACTGCTTGGAGTTTGCTGAGTTTCTTGAATGCATAGCTTCCTGTCTTTCATTAAATTTTGGAATTTTTTGAGCACTACTTTTCAAATATTTTTAACCCTTCATTTTTCTTCTCTCTTTCTGGGACTTTCATTATACATATACCATTCTGCTTGATAGTTTTCCACAGCCCTCTAAACCTGCATATATTATTCTTTTTTGTTGTTATGTTTGCTGTGGTTTTTAACCTTTGTCCTCAGACTAGATGATCTCAAATAACTTATCATCAAGTTTGCTAATTCTTTCTGGTTTTCACATCGTTTGTTAAACCTCTCTAGTGAATGTTTTAAGTTTAGTTGGACTTTCTAGCTTCAGAATTTTTGGTTCATTTTTATAATTTCTGTTTTTTAATTGATATTTTCTATTTAATAAGCCATTGATTTTCTAGTTTCATTGAGTCCTTTGTTTATAGTTCTGTTAGCTCTTTGAAGGTATTTAGGACAGTTGATTTAGCGTTGTTTTAGTCTATTCAGGCTGCTGTAACAAAGTATCGTAAACTGGGTGGCTTATAAACAACAGAAATTTATATCTTACAGCTCTAGAGGCTAGGAAGCCCAAGACGAAGGTGCTGGCAGATTCAGTGTCTGGCTCTACTTCCTGCTTCATAGAATAGAACCTACTATGTCCTCACATGGTGAAAGAGACAAGGCATTTTGCTGGGGCCTCTTTTATGAGCCCACTAATCCCATTCATAAAGGCTCCATCCCCATGGCTTAATCACCTTCAATTGCTTTACCTGTTAATACCATCGCATTGGGGATTAGATTTAGACTTGTGAATTTGGGGAGGACACAAATATTCACACCATAGGAGGTGTCTTTTTCTAATAAATCTAATGTCTGCACTTCCCTGACTGTTATGAACATGTGCCCAGCCTTGGGCATGCATGTGGCCTTCTGTTATTTCCTGATATACCTGGGAGCTTTATAAGTCCCTTATTTCTAATGATTCTCCTTTTCTAACCTCTTCTCAAAATTTTTGGTCTATTATTTGTCCTGTTCTCTTTCTCCCTATCCCCAGGCTACTACAGTCAATAATTTATTTAGCATTTGAATATTTTCAGCAAAAAGTCCCCAGTAAGACACCCCAGCCCTGTGAATGTTTCAAATTAGGTGAAACAAAGGCAATCCCTTGGGTCCTTCCTAAAGGGAGCCTCCAGAAAACAGGCAGAAGGACACAGCCACAATTCTTTGAGAAGATGGTCTGTTTTGCTAACTCTGATACTCAAAACCTGCACCAAGAGTGTAGGCTGCTGTCTTCATAGCTTCTGACCATCTGAGAAGGGTGAAATAATAGGCAGTCATTTTTAAGAGCAACGGAACTCTTACTGCAATGCACAAGCTTCTTTCTCCCTTAACTTTGGTATTGTCTGTGTAATTTTCTGACTGGATTCCAGAGTCTGCAGAAGCAAATTCAGTTTTTCCTCACTTATTAGTTGCAAATGTGCAGAGACAGAGCCCTAGAGTTCCCTATTCTGCCATTTTTAGTAATATCAATCCACTACTCACTTTTATATCCTTATTTCTGCATGGTACAGTGAGTGCTCTGATCCTCAGAAGACGCTACTACTGTTGTTTTACTATATTATCTTAATAACACATTTTTCCAATTATAATTCATGCATTCACTGCTACTTTCCACTCTGGGAAGTGAAATGGAAGATAATTACAATGGAAAATCATATTTTTGCCTCAGCTGGCAAGAAATAATGGTAATAGGCATCATATAAGCAGAATCCATAAATCAAAATAAGATAAAATGAAACTAAAATTATTACAGTGACTTCATCAGCAAAACATAATTCAAAAATTACATTATATGGTGCAATTAGCCTATATAGATTCAGGCATTCCTTGTATGTGGTGCTTGAATATTTTTGTCAACTGACATTATATTTCCCTGAGGAAACTTCATGTTAGAAAATGTATTAAGAATTAGTGCCAGTTTTTCTCTGTGGAGTGTTACCTTTCTGTGTGCAGAAATTATGTGACTTACAAAACCTATTTCATTTCCAATATTGGTACCTCTAATAAAATAAGGAAATAGAAGAAAATTGACATAAAGAAGGCTTATTTAACATTTATTTATTTGCCTTTCCAATAATCCTTATTGTTAATTGCTTTTGTAATATTAGTTCTTATATGAATGTGAAATATTTATGAAATTAGAGAATATGAACTTTTTTAATTCAATATTTTTTTAAATCTAAAGGTATGCAATAACTGCCATAATTAGAGATCAAAATCAAAGTTTATTTTATTACTCTTCTTTTGTTTTTCTAAAAAGAGGATGCATATTACCAGTGTTACCAGAGAACAATATTTTTCAGTAGGTTAAATCTTTGCTGATGGTAGATTACTAATCCAAAGTTAAAATGTATCATTGTCTTGGCAACTCCAATTAAAAATTAGTGCATACCTTCTTACTAGTTCAACATATATGAAAATAGAGTAGTCATTCATAGCAAATTTTACCAAAAATTTTGTTGCTAAAATGATACATTTCTTTCACCACATAATATGTTATATAGTATTAATCTCATGATATTTTACTCTTTCCAAATAAAGGAAAATATATAAAGATAATTGAACAGTGGACTAGTTAACTTTTCTCTTGGCTGGCTCAAAATAATCACCTCATATTCTTGATTATCAAAATATAAAGACATACTAATTTGACACATTTAAATCTTCTCTAACTTTCTTTGAGATGATATACTTATTTCTTTCCATAGAAGTTAACTTTCAAATATTTCAACACTGCTAAGGAATTATCAGGGTCTATTTCATCCCTTCTGTTCTTCCCTATATTAATCTGTTTTCAACTTTTTTCTCTTTTCCATTTTTCTCTTTCTCACTGATTTTTAAAATAAATTTGATGCCGTGCTCGTTGGCTCATGCCTGTAATCCTAACACTTTGGTAGGCCAAGGCAGGTGGATCACCTGAGGTCAGGAGTTCGAGACCATCCTGGCCCACATGGTGAAACCCCGTCTTTACTAAAAATACAAAAAATTAGCTGGGCACGGTGGTGGGCCCCTGTAATCCCAGCTACTCAGGAGGCTGAGGCAGGAGAATCGCTTGAACCCGGGGGGCAGAGATTGCAGTGAGCCGAGATTGTACCACCTCACTCCAGCCTGGGCAAAAGAGCCGAACTCCATCTAAAAAAAAAAAAAAAAAAAAAAAAAAAGAAAAGAAAAAGAAAAGAAATTTGTTTTAAGGACAGAATTTTGAGAACTTCTTCCCCCAAAATATCTCCATCCTGTAAGACTGATAGCCACTCATGATATTTTAGTACACCCTATTTAATAAGAATTTACTTCCCGAAAGGATTCTTTTCACATGCTTGCTACAATCTATAGCTAATTACAAACTGTGTTGAGGTTTATTTATTTCAATAATATTCATGTATTTATGCTCAAGCTTCATTCAGGGTTTTTGTCACACAAGCAGTTTGTTTAAAAAATAGCTCAACCATTTGCAAATTGAGGGGAATTCCAAAATAGAAGGAAAAGAGGAAAACAGTGGTAATTAAAGAATAAAAATAAAGATCTCAACTTGAATAGAGAGAAGAGAAAAATATAACCCGAAGACGATTTGGGAATAGTAAGTCTTGGTTTGTATATTACAATGAGCTGATTCGCTGCTGGCTCACAAAAAGTCCATTCTGATCAGTCTACTTTTAGCAAGCTGACTAGTGACATCAAGTAAAGGAATTCTAGTTGTTGTAAATTCTCCCAAGCCCTTGAACTTTTAGATGTGCAGCAGCCAAAGTTCTCTAAATACTGCCTAGTTTCTTCCATTAATGGTTCCTCCTTACTTAGGAGTATTATGCATCCTCTCCTCTTTAAGACTATCTTAAGATAAAGTTTTTATAGTACTTAATATTGTTCAGCAAATGATCACTATTTCCCTATGGGATCACCCATTCCCCTATGGGTGAAGTATACTTCTATATCCCATTATGACAAAAAAAAACCAAAAAACAAAAAACACCTCACAGTTTCTTAGAAAGAAAGAGTGATATTAATAGACAATATTCTCTCTGATACCCAAGGTTTATTTCTTTTCATGAAGAGGAAGAAAAGGAAGAGATTAAAATCATGACTTTGCAGTCAATTAGTATCTTCAGCTAGGGGTCCTAGAAAAGAGCCTGATTTAGGGACTGGGGTGCATGTGATTTGTTGAAGGAGTGCTCCCACGAAAAAGTGTTTGAGGAAAACAGGATAAAGAAAGAAAGGACAATCAGCAAAAATGGGATTCCAGCTAGAATCTGGCTTCAGGTTTATCGTGCAGGGTGCTCTGAAGCATGAATTATACCATAGAGTTAATTTCACATTAAAGCAAGGAGTTCACTACATTTATATGCTTATGCCATTCAGTCTTTGGCTGAAGGATTCCACCCCCATCACCACCACTCGGAATTATGTAAAGTAGCTCCTCATTTGGTACAGTGGAATACTTTTGATTTTTTAAACAATGCCACGACTTCTGTTTTAATTTTTTATTATTTATTTGTATTGAGGTATCTCTGACAAATAAAAATCATATATATTTACAGAGTACAACATGATACCCTTATATATAAATGCATTGTGTAATAGTTAAATCGAGCTAATTAACATATCCTTCATCAGACATATGCATCATTTTTGTGTTGAGAAATGTTTTGATCTTCTGTCAGCAATTTTCAAGTATACAATACATTATTACTAACTGTAGACACTGCACTCTGTAATAGATCTCCAGCCATTGTCTAATGGAAACTTTATGTGGTTTGACGTACATCTTCCCATCTCCCTTGAACCCCCAGACTCTAGCAAACTCCATTCTACTTTTTGTTTCTATGACTTCCAATTTTCTAGATTTGACACATGAGTGAGTTGGTATAGGAAATGTCTTTTATGTGTCTGGCTTATTTCATTTGTCATAATGTCCTGTAGATCCATCCATGTTATTGCCAATGACAGGATTTTCCCTTTTCTTAAGGCTGAATAGTATTCCGTTTTTAGCAAAAGGATTTATCTTGAAAAGATACCTCAAAATATTGAAATGTATAATTTTATGTTACATAAACATTTTAGATCAGGAGAGAGTAAAAAAAACCCTTGGAAACAACAAAAAAAATAATGTGAGTTAAAAGTGTCAGAGTGGTAAGCTAACTCTGAAGGCATTTCTGCCATTGGAGAATTTTGCTAGTATCAAGAAACAGTAAACTGATATATTAAGGACTAAAAATAACAGCTGATGTTTCCTTGGATGAATTTGAAAACAATACAATATTCAAAGTGGGGGCTTTCAAATGTCAAATCCTCAGTGAAATAATGAAATTATTTTTAAAATAAAAATCAAAGAGGAACAGGACAAAGAAGGCTGTCTGCCTTCATATGGTTCTAGGCAGAAAACAAAGTCTTCTCTGGAAATATGTAACTGAGACTTACTTCTGTAGTATTTTATAATTTAAATTTGCATAATCTAGCAAATTATAACTGATAATATAATAAAAAATTTTTCCAAAATTGGTAGTGCCCTAGAAAATCTAATAGAAATAAATATAAAACAGCTCTAGAGGTTCCCCAAAAGATTCCCACAGATAAAACCCATGGCTGTCACACTCCCAAAATCCAATATTACAGGTGTTGTTGTGTCTGCTTCCAAGTATGATGAAATAAATTACCAGATGACAAACCCCGCAAACTAAACAATAAAACCTGCGTGCGATACAAAAACAAACAAAAATGCCCCAACTAGCTAAAAGAACTGAAGAGTGAAGAGAAGCAAACTGACCGTGGTAGGAAGTATGTGCTTGACTGGAGGAGAGGAGGTGAGGAGCCATTACAGTATGTTACTCTTTGCTGGGGGGTTTACAGCTACAGAGGAAGCACTTGTGGAAAAGTCCACTTTCTAGCCTGAAAACCAGAAAATTAAAAGGCAAAATAGTTTACATGTAGCACCGTTTTTTGTTTTGTTTTTTTTTTTTTTAGAAGGAGTTTCACTCCTGTCACCCAGGCTGGAGTGCAATAGCACTATCTTGGCTCACTGCAGCCTCTGTCTCCCAGGCTTAAGTGATTCTCCTGCCTCAGCCTCCCAAGTAGCTGGGACTACAGGCATGCACCACCACCCCTGGCTAATTTTGTATTTTCAGTAGAGACGGGTTTTACCATATTGGTTATGCTGGTCTTGAACTCCTGACCTCAGGTGATCCACCTGCTTAGCCTTCTGGAAGTAATGGGATTACAGGCGTGAGCTGCTGCGCCCAGTCAGCACCATTTCTTTATTAGGCTGCGTGTTCTTTAACCCAGCCATCAAATTGTAAGTGTTGGGATTCAGAAAGCAATACCCCCAAATACGGCATTTTGACATGCTAAACTGAAGAAGCCTCAAGGTCTCTCTGACCTCTCTCTTCATTTTCTCTTCCAAAGAACCTGAAGTTCCTGTATCTGCCTATGATCTGGTATCTTGCCCACCAAGAAGGACGACCGTGTTTTTCTTTTCTTCCCCTCTGTGTTATCTCATTATCTGTAGCAGAAAAGAAGACCAAGATGTGGCTACACCTGAGCAGACCTTTTTCCATGTATAAAGACTGTCTCCAAGGATCATTTAAATTTTACAAACTATTTACAAGTTAATAGTTTGATTGTTCCTGGACCCGACTGTTCTCCCTATCAATCATTTAAAATTAATGTTAACACTGTGGTAGTAGATTTTTTCCTTTAACTGGTATCATATTAAAAAATTCCACAATTGAACACATATTAACTCTTAAGTATGTATAGCCTCCCATGACCATTTGTATATCAAATCCATTCAAACCATACAATATCACAGTCTAAAGCTTTTTACTTATAGTCATGATATAATACTCTGGATTTAAGTCTTACTTTTTATGGTTTACATATCATATTCTATAGAATAGCTAAGCGTAATATTAGAAATGAGACTTTTGTGCAATTTTCACCCACGTTCAATTTATAGACAAACCGATATTCTTTTCACACAGCAAGAGAATTCAGCCTGGCATCTTTAGGAAATGAAAAACTGGTTGCCAGAGGGAAGGAACCTAAATCTTTTCAATGTGGTTATTACACATATTGTAGGCCATGCCTTTTTCCCAAGTAAGGAGAAAGGGAGACTCATATATATATATATTTTTATTTTTAATAAAAATTTGACTTGGGAAATTTATGAATTTGTTATAGTGACTCAGTATTAACACAGTATTTTAATTAATTTTGTTTTATTGCAGAACCACATACAGTTTTTAGAAATAAGAAAATGAAATATATAATACTTCTAATATTTTCATGGTCATGCAAGAAACTACACCTTTACAATATTAGCTGATATTGGCAGTGCTTGAAATAAGATATTCTCATGTATCAAAATGAATGACTAACAAGGGACATAAATTGACTAAGAAAACAAGATAAACTGCCAATAAATGTTCAAGAAGGAAAGTTTACTAATGCACTTCTCTATGCCATTTGACTGCAAATGAAGTGATGGTTATCTTCATCACTGCTGATACAGTGGCCTTTACATTATTAGACTACATGACAGTATACTATAATTACTTTCCCTTTTCTCCTATCCCTTTACAAATGAAATAATTTCCTTAGGAAATAATTGCCTCCATATAACTGTATCTAGTATAGATCAATTTTATCTTCATGCATACAAAGATACATGGACAGACTTCTGTGTTATTTTTCTGAATGTTGTTGTCCATTCCATCTCACAAACATCACAAAATTTCTTGAAATCAAATTAAAGGCATTCCTTTTTGACTCAGAGAAGTAAATCATTATTTTCAAAACAGCTCAGGTGACAAGTGTATCAAGCTCTCAAGACCTGTTGAACATGTCATGTGGGAGATAACTTGAGGTCATTCACATCAACTACATTTCCAGGCAACCTCTGATGACTCTAACAGGAAGTTTCCAGGTGTCTTCTTGGAAACTACTACATGATTCTATGCATGTGACACAGTTGTTCTTTCATACTTCACCCCCAAGAGGGAATGATTTGGATTCCTCATTACTTGTTCTGGAATATCTACCCATGGGAGAAAATGTGAATATATTAAAAGTATATTATTTACACTTGTATTTGTGTATGTGTGTGTATATAATATTACATTTATATTCATACAACATAAATATATTACATCAAGATATGTTTTGCAGCAATGAGAATTTTCAGTAAAAAATGCCAGAAAGTTTTACAAGTCAATTGAGATGAACTATGTCATCAGTCTAAGACCTTTTTCAACTATTTGAGTTAATTAAATAACTTTTCATTTCCAAGATAATTTTCAATATTTGGTTTATTTTCATAGATTCATCCCCTCACTTACATTCTATTACATATCTTTTACTACTTTGGATCTGATCGATATGAAGCATTAATACCATTCTTAAAAACCTTTACCTAATAGTACTTCCCAGTACATGTCCTTTAGAAATCATTGCAATAAAAACTACATCATTCCTGAGTACTTCTCATGTAAAAAAAATTCAGTGTTAACTTCTGCAAGGTTCCTAAATATGAGTATATGAGTCTTGAGCATAATATTGTGACGTTTGTATGCAAATATTCTATAATACAGTATTATGATCATCTGATTTGAAAAATGAATTTGCTTTGGGATTAAAAAAGCAATAATCTTTCAGACTTAAAAATCCTTTCATGAAAAAATTATGACATTATTATTTTCAATTATGGGCAACATATTCAAAAGAAGGATTGGGAGAATTATATAGTTTTTAAATGAATATCATTCACTGTATGAATTATTTGTACTTATTCTAGATATGTCTTTGTTCAAGTTTATACTTTGAGGTTCCACATCTGCTCCAAACTCAGCAATGAGGGATACTATATAATAGTGTGATTTAAAAAATGAAAATGAAAACTATGTAATCAAATAGTTTATATAGAAAATGCAGGGCAACTAGAACTCTCCTACACGCCTGGTGGGATTGTAGACTGGTGCAGCTGCTGTGAAAACTGGAAGTTTTTTTAAGTTTAAATTTACTTAGAAATATTTGGATGTAACTCAGATTGCCTCCGTCAAGTCAGAGGCTGAATGTTTAATTAAAACAAACATTACATCTGATATCTAAGATTAGATTTATGAAAAGTCACAGAGGCAAAATTAATAAAACATTGTAATCAGAAGACAAGGGACTGCAGCTGGAGAAACAATATTCCACATATTGTGATGAGGCAGCCGTCATAAGCCTGGATCTGAACCATAGCAAGATGTCTGATAGAAGCAATCACAAAATCCTTAGAAAGGAGGAATGATATTGAATAATAGATAGAAATAAAGAAATCAGGCTGGCTGGGAAGTGTATTTTCTTTTAAAAAATTATTTCCCTCCAGGCACATTTTATGAACACAAATCAGACTATTGCTGTGTTTATCATATACATGACCCTTATGATGGCCAGACACTATGATAGTTACTTTGTAAATATTAACTCATTCAATCCTTTAATAAATTCTATGACATAGTTGGTATAAATATGAACCTAAGTGAGGTTGACTTCTCTTTCCTTGCATTCACTTAAAATTGTTCTTTGCTAATTTATGTAAAATAATTCAAACACTGGAACAAGTAAAAACAATATGTATAAATGATAAGTATTTGCCTTTTGATGCCAAGTACACAACATGAGGAATATAATATGGTTATTTGGGTTCAGTGTCTAGCAGTTTGCTGAACTAACAGGCAGGAAAATTTTCCAAATTATTGTTTGGCATGTGTTGGCAGGTAAGAGGGCTTTTGTTTGGATTGAGAAAAGAAAGAAATAAGATTTTAAAAAATATTGTTAAGTGTTTAAGCTTTTATCTATTTGTGTGCCTGGGGTCATGTGTGTCTGTGCATGTGTGTGCATGTGTGTGTGTATACAGGAGTCTGGAAGGAAGGATAATGGAGATAAGGACAGTGAAGGAAATGGTATTCTGCCAGTTTTATCTCTGAGGTGTCTTTTGAGCCTCATTACAGAGGCTTGAGATATGGCAGCTGGTTAAAAGGGTGAACTTACAAATGAGTATATGTCAAGCATTGTTGATTTGGGTGCTGATGGGAAAGGTTGAATACAGGGCTATTCCCTCCTTCTGTCCTGCTGTGTCCACTGGGAGCCCAGGTGGTGGCCTGGGAAAGCTACAGCTCTTAGCAGATGGAGGTGAGTAACTATAAACATCAGAGGACTGACTTTTTTTTCACAGGGGACTGGAAGCTGTGAAAGTAAAACAGTTCATTCAGGTTGGAGGCAAATCTTCAATGAGAAGATTCAGGCTAAATGACATGACATCCCCAAGTTGCAAACAAAAATAAGTGGGGAAAGTTTAGTGATAAAGACTCTCAGGTCCAGGCAGTGGCACGAGCAATACGTGAACAATATTTGTTTATAAAGTTAATCCTACCTCTTATCTAGTAAACAGGAGTAAGGGTCTATGGACATTTTGATTATAGTTTTAAGAATTTACACTTGCATTAAGAAATAGTAATGGTTATACTATCCTGTATACTCAGTTATATGATATCTTAAATTATTATTTCTAATACAAAGTTTTACAATTATTAGCTTGGCACAAAAGTAATTGTGGTTTTTGCCATTACTTTTAATGTATTTGTTTATACTTTATAAACAAATACTGGTCATATATTCCATTAAAAGTAATGTCAAAAACTGCCATTACCTTTGCACCATCCTAATAAATTTGAACTAGTAAGAAAGAATAATGTAATCATATTAAGTAATTAACACTAGTCTCCTCAATATCAGAATGTCCTTCCTTCTGCCCACGAAATGATTTCCTATGGTTTCTTGCATAGATTGCAAAAAGTGTGTTTTGTCTTAAATTTTTAGAAGAAACTTTATGTAGTACAGCTAATACTTAAATTATATTTTCAACTTCACACTTAATTTTAAAAGGATTTGCACATTGATGTCTTGATCAAAGAGTAGTTCCAGTAAAATTGAAGATTATTCTCTTTTTGGTAAAGGTGGTGATAGCATTCATATAATTTGTTTTATTATCATTCTGTAGAACTTATCAATTCATCACTTAATATAGTTTACCATAATTCAGCAGTTTTTACCACCTTAATTATATATCAAAAAGGAAAGCAATTGGCTGGCATATTTAGGTAGACTATATTAAAACTCACTGTTACTTTCCTATTCTTTTTATAATGTTCATAAAAAGGCAAGTCAATAAATATGGATGAGATGGAGAATTTGTAGTATTTAGCAATTTCAACAGATTTATATATTTGTATTCTCTTAGTTTAGATAAAATGTGTTCTCTGTATACATTTAGGCCATAAATATATACGTATATTTATACATGTGTATGTGTGTGTGTATCCTCAATGTTTGCTTCTTTGCTTTTTTTGGGGTAAGTTTTCAATTTAAACTAAGATACACTGCAAAATAGCATGAATTTACCTGCAATTTTTCTCAGGAATACAATAGTAATAAAAGAATACCTTGAAGGGATTGACAATGCTATTGCGTATTTTAAAAAATATCTTCCTTCATTCATCAAATGTTTATTGAAAACCACTATATGCAGTGTACTGTGAAAAGCACATACAGGCCACAAATATAAGTTAGTCTTTATCCTAAACCTGAAATACTTCAGTTTAATAAGCAGCAACAGACACAAAATCACCATAATAAAATGTAATATGCAAAATGCTATGAAAACACAAAGGGAAGAGTAATTCATTATGCTATGAGCAAAGAGAAAGGAGTTTACAGGAGAGCAACAATGAGGTGGAACTTAAAGATGAACAGGAGGTCATTGGAGGCAAATGGCAAAAGGCATGTCTGGTACGCAGAACTGCAGGTGAAAGACACAGGAATTGGGAGGTGATTCATGGTTTGGGAATACCAATTCACTTAGCGCTCATGTGTGTGGGATAAATGGAAGGTGTTAAGTTGGCCAAATAAAACTTGCTCAGAGACCATCAAAGATCTTGCATTCTAGGCTATTATCTTCATAAATTTTACCTTTCAAAACACATTTTTTCATGTTGGTGTCTCCTATCCTCATTGGATTTTTTTTTCCTCTTAAACCTGTTAACTTTCAGGACCCCTCAAACCTTATATACTACTCAAAAATTGATCCTCTCAAATAGATAAAATAATTTGCTCCATTATATCAATTCTGTCACATCTAATTTATATTTTATGGCTCTTATAACATAGTTGCTTGTTTTTATAATCTCTGTAACGTGTACTATCATTATTCTAAACTGCTATATAGATTGAGGGAAAATAACCAGTGCATTGAGCATAATATGCACTTAATACATATCTGAAAAGTAAAGTGATTCTCACTAATCCAGATGTCACAGTTGTCCAAGCAATTTTGCAAAGGGGCACAAATTAAAATGCCTAAATCGTGATACTCATTCTCAGTATCTTTAAATCCAGACTTGTCTATTTCAGCTTTTTATCTGTTGCTTTTCCCTCCGTTTGTTTCATAGCTTGGCTATGGCCAGCTGCTGTTCAAAGGCATATGGATTAACGAAGCTTAATCTACCAAGCCCCTCACTTTTACAAGGGTTCCTTTCTAGGCCTAGAGAATCGCTATAGCAATATACTCTCATGGTCATATATTTTTTGTAAAATTTGCAAAAGTAAGATAATAATTGCAATTGTTTAAGACATCTTCTTCATACTCTAATTTTCCATGTTTTACACTTTCTGTAACTCTATATGGTATGAGAGAGACTATGGCTGGTAGGAGTTGGCTGTTCATTTAGTTTGAATTTTGTGTTGCATATTTATGTGATTCATAGTCTCTTATATTTCAGCTAGATTATAGCTAAACATCTAAGAATAGCAATAACTTTCAGGAATATTCCTAGCAACCGTCCAACCGCTTTGATGTTGCAAAAAGAAGGTGCAGGATGGGAGATTAGACAGAACTTTGAACAGGTCCTGTGGTGCCCAGCACCAGACGTATGCACTTAGTGGGTCCTGTCAGTATGCATTTAACGGGTACTGTCAGTTATGTAAAGGTATTTAAGACCAATCACGTTGTAAGAAAACTTGAAAAACATTAAACCTTCATATATATTTAAAACTTTATCTAACAAGTGGTTCTTTAATTGAACAAAAATGCCAAACATTTACAAATTACTGGATGACCTTTTGAGACATTTGCTTGTTCTTTATTACGATAATGAAGAATATCCTTTTCAAATACCAACCGTTCACCAGCATTTCCATAGCTGTAATGCCCACTTCCATTAATCGCAAAATGCCTGTAACAATCACATTTCAAAACATGATTATAATGTATTCTACTTTGAGCCTCAGCTATATTAGAGAAAGTTAAGATAAATGGAGTGTGCCCGGGAATAGAAAATTTTGAAAAAGAAATGTGTTCTATTTCATTAATCTTTTAAAAATTTTGAATCTCCCTGTTCACTAACCTAAAAAAAAAACTCTAGTCTTTTCAAGTACAACTCACAGAAAACCCTAATAAAGTTACTATAATCAACTAGTACCCTTAGTTAATAGAGTATTCATTAATACCCAACTTCCTACACTTCCTGTCTTGAGTCTATTTTCTCTCTAGTGGAAAATATTTAGTCCCCTTGAGAGGCAGTAACTTCCCTATCATTTGAGATTTTATTTTATTATTTGTTCATTGATTTTTAGCAGGATTGATTATAAATATATGAAATTGTTGTGAAAGGGACTGACACAATCAGAAAAAAAATCTACAAGCATAAAGTGAGATTTTTACAAGTAAGCTGAAACATTAAAATAAAAATTCAATAGGAAGTACCATCAAAGTGGAAACAAATTCATTTGAAAACATGCAAAAAATAGTTTAAACAACATGGATTTTTTTTTTATTTCACAGAATTGTAAATGAAAACTTTAACAATGGGTGTGAACAAATATTTCTATTAGGGAAATCCAGAATAAAATAACTGGATTATGAAATTGGAAAAAAATAGTCACTGTGAAGCTGGTAAGACATCTTATCAGGCCAATATTATGGAGGTTCCTGAGTGCCATACTGAAGTGTTTATCTGGTATTTCATTTTTGGAATAGTCATGCATCACTTAAAAATGAATATATGTTCTGAGAAATGCATCCTTAAGCAATTTCATCACTGTACAACAACGTAAGAGTGTACTTACACAAATCTAGATGGTATAGCTTCCTACACACCTAGGCTATGTGGTATAACCGATTGCTCTTAGGTTCCAAACCTATTGAGCATGCTACTGTACTAAATACTGTAGGGAATTATAACACAATGGTAAGTATTCGTGCATAGAAACATCTAAATGCAGAGAAGGTACAGTAGAAATACAGCATAAAAGGTAAAAAATTATACTTGACATAAATGGAGCTTGCAGGACTGGAAGTTGCTGTGAGTGGGTCAGTGAGTGAGTGGTGGATGAATGTGAAGCCCTAGTACATTACTACAAAAGACTGAAGATTTTATAAATACTGTACCCTTAGGCTAAAGTAAATTTATTAAAAACATTTTTCTTTATTTAATAATAAATTAACCTTATCTGGTTTTAACTTTTTATTATATAGACTTAAATTTTTTAACTTTTTGACTGTTTTGTAATAAAACAGCTTGAAACAAAAACACATGTATAGCTGTGCAAAATTATTTTTGATGTCCTTATTCAACAAGATTTTTAATATTTTAAATTTATTTCAATTTATTTTTTACTTTTTAAATTTTTGTTAAAAACTAAGACACACACACATTAGCCTAGGCCTGGACAGGAACAGGATCATCAATATCACTGTCTTCCACCTCCACGTCTTGTCCCACTGGACGGTCTTCAGAGACAATAACGCTCATGGAGCTGTTATCTCCTATAATAATGATGACTTCTGGAATATTTCTTGAAGGAACTGCCTGAAGCTGTTTTGCAGTTATTTTTTTTGTAAGTACAAAGAGTACATTCTAAAATAATAATAAAAATCATAGTATAGTAAATACAGAAATCAGTAACATAGTTGTTTATCATCATTATCAAGTACTATTATACTGTACATAATTGTATGTTCGACAAATTTTTACTACTGGCAGTACAGTAGGTTTGCTTACACCAGCATCACCACAAACATATGAGTAATGTGAGTAGTGAGTTGAGCTATGACATTGCTGTAGCTAAAATATCACTAGGTGATAGCAATTTTTCAGCTCCATTATATTCTTACAGGACCATAATCATATATGTGGTCCATTGTTGACTGAAACATTGTTATGTGGCATATGACTATATATGTGTGTGCATATATGTATATGTAGGTTTACACTTACATGCAAACATATGTAATACATATACATACATATGTGTGCAATTGTACATATAATTATATTTTTAATGTTGATTGTTGTTAGTCTGTCAGGATTACATTTTCCTACCTCTCACTTTTCATTGTTATGAACCTAAGATAACAATTGTAGAGCTTTATTTTACTATATTTTTGTCCTCTAACTGAATTGCAATTTTTTCCTTACTCCTTTTTCTTAATTATGATTCACGAAAATTTGGATTTACTCATTGTTCTTGTTTGCACACAGGAATGGTGCTTCTGAACCATTAAATGTGAAAGCTTCTTACTACACCCATCAGTAGTTTAAGTAATACTTTTCTTCTGCAGGATGATTGTTTTAATATCTGGAAAACTTGGAGCTCTTTAATGAGATTTTAAATGTTATAGTACTGAATTACTTTCATTGTGAAGGCATATCAGACTATCTCATTCTCTTTTCAAATTTCATATGCAGCCTTATTCCACTTGGTTTTCCAACTCACTGACCATCCAGTTTCAAACTCATGATACTTGAAATTCATTGTATAGTTATTTTGAAATGAGATCACAGGTTTTATTCTACATTTTAAAGATTGCTCAGAAAAATAAAATGATTCATAGAAGAGAAATGTGATTCATTTGTATATATGGTACACATGCATGCATATTAATATCTTGAATTAATATAGTGGTAAAATTAAAGTTGAATTATTTCCTAATACTATAGTTCCCTAAGATATGGATCCTTAAAGACACAAGTATTTTTTATTGTTACAGTTGATCTAATTGTATTTATTATTTGGTGAGAAGATAACAAACAAAATTAACTTTGAGTTTGATAAAAGAATTAATGACTGTCATCAATTCCAGTTTCTCCATGAAGTTACATGATGGACAGGAAAAGGTAATTAAAACTTAATATGTAATGAAACAAAACACAACAAAAATTCTTAAGTTGGTATATGGAGGTTTGAGGTAACCCTTGAGAGACAAAAAAAAAAAAAAAAAAAAAAGAGCAATTCATTGTGCACCCATTGCCCTAGGTTGCAATCACCTTATATAAAAAATGCTATAGAGATACACTATAAAGGAATTATAATTCATATTCTAAATTCTTCCGTTAAATAATATATCTAGTAACTTACCATTATCCTTACTTTATATTTAAAAAGGCAGTCTATTTCTTTCCTTCCTTCCTTTCCTTCCTTCCTTCCTTCCTTCCTTCCTTCCTTCCTTCCTTCCTTTCTTTCGAGACAGAGTCTTGCTGTCACCCAGGCTGGAGTGCAGTGGCATGATCTCAGCTCACTGCAACCTCCACTTCCTGGCTTCAACCTATTCTCCTGCCTCAGCCTTCCCAGTAGCTGGGACTACAGGCATGCACCACCATGCTCGGCTAACTTTTTTGTATTTTTAGTAGAGATGACGTTTCACCATGTTTGTCCGGCTGGTCTCAAACTCCTGACCTCAAATGATCCCCCCGCCTGGGTCTCCCAAAGTGCTGGGATTACAGGCATGAGCCACTGCTCTCTGCCAAAAAGGCAATCTATTTCTGAAGTTACTATTGTAATATTTTTATGTGCAAAAATTGTTATTCCAGTAGAGAAGCAGACTACACAATCCAAGAGCTAATGTCATTTTGTCACTTTTTTCTATGAAAAAATAATTTCTTTCTTAGTAATTAAGATTTTATATCAAAAATTTAAATAGTAAACACAGCATTTTAAAAAGCTTTTGCACTGAAAACATTTAATGTATATTCATTCTTCACTTCAGTTTTTTAAAATGTTTAAGATCTTCTAGGATAAGCAAATCACATATCAAAACACAACAGAACTGTTCTTTTAACTGTAATACTTTTTAAAGTTTTTGTTGCATAGTCTAACTAGGCTGTATGGTCTAATTTAAAATTCATCCCTTAGCTATTATTTTTGATGGTTTCAAATTCTAAAATCTTACTAAATCTTTTTTTTTTTTTTAGACAGAGAGTCTGGCTGGGTTGCCCAGGTTGGAGTACAGTGACACCATCTAGGCTCACTGCAATGTCAGCCTCCTAGGTTCCTGAGATTATTGTATATCAGCCTCCCGAGTAGCTGGGATTAGAGGCACACCACCATGCCCAACTACTGTTTCTATTTGTAATAGGGATGGGTTTCACCATGTTGGCCAGGCTGGTCTTGAACTCCTGACCTCAAGTGATCTGCCTGCCTCGGCCTCCCAAAGTGCTGGGATTACAGGCATGAGCTAAAGTCTTTCTAAATCTTAAACAACCCTTTAAGTTGGACTGTTTTCATTCCCTACCTTGTTGGTTAAATTTTGCTCAGAACCATCATATTACTATTTTTAAAGCAAAATCAAGATCATGCACTTCAACTGCTCAAAATCCAGCCATAGAGTACTACTTTTCACTAGATAAAAGGAGCACAACTTTTCTGTTCACTAATTTTTACTTAGGAAAACTGTATCTTGACATTTGTTACTATTTCTGATGAAATTTTACCCTTCTTGTCCTTACAGCATCTTGTGCCACTATTACTGTGCTTACTTTAATTCTAATACTTAAAATCATAGAAACAAATGGCATTATACTATTTTCAATAGCTATTTTGTTTTCTAAATTAATTTTATACTCTTAGACCAACATCATTTGTTCTCATTTATTTGTGGGATCTAAAAATCAAAACGGTTGAACTCATGGAGATAGAGAGGAGAAGAATGGTTACCACAGGCTTGGAAGGCTAGTGCAAAACGTGGGGAGGAGCTGGGTATAAAAAATAATAGAATGAATAACACCCCACTCTTTGATAGCACAATAGCATAACTATAGTTAATAATAATTTAATTGTACATTTTATTTATTTTTATTTATTTTATTATTATTATTATACGTTAAGTTTTAGGGTACATGTGCACAATGTACAGGTTTGTTACATATGTATCCATGTGCCATGTTGGTGTGCTGCACCCATTAACTCATCATTTAGCATTAGGTATATCTCCTAATGCTATCCCTCACCCCTCCCCCCACCCCACAACAATCTCCGGAGTGTGATGTTCCCCTTCCTGTGTCCGTGTGTTCTCATTGTTCAATTCCCACCTATGAGTGAGAACATGCGGTGTCTGGTTTTTTGACATTGCAATAGTTTGCTGAGAATGATGGTTTCCAGTTTCATCCATGTCTCTACAAAGGACATGAACTCATCATTTTTTATGGCTGCATAGTATTCCATGGTGTATATGTGCCACATTTTCTTAATCCAGTCTATCATTGTTGGACATTTGGCTTGGTTCCAAGTCTTTGCTATTGTGAATAGTGCTGCAATAAACATACGTGTGCATGTGTCTTTATAGCAGCATGATTTATAGTCCTTTGGGTATATACCCAGTAATGGGATGGCTGGGTCAAATGGTATTTCTAATTCTACATCCCTGAGGAATCGCCACACTGACTTCCACAATGGTTGAACTAGTTTACAGTCCCACCAACAGCATAAAAGTGTTCCTATTTCTCCACATCCTCTCCAGCACCTGTTGTTTCCTGACTTTTTAATGATCGCCATTCTAACTGGCGTGAGATGGTATCTCATTGTGGTTTTGATTTGCGTTTCTCTGATGGCCAGTGATGATGAGCATTTTTTCATGTGTCTGTTGGCTGCATAAATGTCTTCTTTTGAGAAGTGTCTGTTCATGTCCTTCGCCCACTTTTTGATGGGGTTGTTTGTTTTTTTCTTGTAAATTTGTTTGAGTTCATTGTATATTCTGGATATTAGCCCTTTGTCAGATGAGCAGGTTGCGAAAATGTTCTCCCATTTTGTAGGTTGCCTGTTCACTCTGATGGTAGTTTCTTTTGCTGTGCAGAAGCTCTTTAGTTTAATGAGATCCCATTTGTCAATTTTGGCTTTTGTACATTTTAAAATCACTCAAAGAGTGTAATTTGTTTGTAATGCAATGGAAAAATGCTTGAGGGGATGGATACCCCATTCTCCATGATGTGCTTATTTCACATAGCGTGACCGTATCAAAATATATCATGTGCTCCATAAATATATACACCTACTGTGGACCCACAAAAACTAAGAAATATAAAAGAAAGTATGTTGTAATATTTTCAACAGCCATCATTCAGCATTCATTTGGCAACTCAACAATAACAATTGACCAACTGAGCAAATGTTAAGTTTTAAGAATTAGAAAAAAATAAAATATTGGCCCACTTCTTGAAAAGCTCACCTTGAGTTATGGCAGTCAGCCATTTAACCATATAATTACAATTATATCTCATTGTGATACAGGTTATAACAGAATATATAAAAATTGTTGTATTCACATTAGATCAGAAGGTGTAAACTTTGTGGGAATTTTGGGCTTCACCTATTGAGAAAAAGTACAAAGAGCAGGACTAAAGAATGAAAATGACTTTTCAAGATAGATAAAAGTGGAATAAGAAATTTGAGGAAGAATGACTAATATGAGCAACACATTGGGATAGAAAACGCCTCTCTACTAATATTTTCTTCAATAAATGAGAATTTTAAATTATTAATTTATAATTATAAGTAAAACAAAGGGAGCCAAGCTTCATTCATAAAATTTCTTGGCACATCTAAAATTATTTTAAAAGTGCTGCTAGTTCAAATATTTACAATACGTTCCTATTTTGCTAGCAGCTGAGTGGTCAGGTCCCTTGGGTTCAGTATCTTCTCCTCTGAAAATGTACTGAGGTCTGAAACAACAGATTTTAGTGCTCCTCACTCCCCCTTTGATGCCATAAATTGACAATGTAGCCTCTGTTCTCATATGCATTCAACAAGCTGGTACAATAATATCCCTACATTTCACCTTTTACTCTAGAGGTTTTATCCTAACAAGCAACTGTTGCAACTTTATCGCTTTGAAAAGGCATGTTGACAACTTCTGACTCATCATCTTCTCTCTGCTGAGTGGCATTTTAATAATGAAAAGAGAGATATAGTAGGCATGTAGATACTGAATAAGAGAGAAGGGGATAGAAGAAATTGCATTCAACTGGAATATCACAAATGCCACATTACTATTTTAGCATTGAAAATTCAAATAAATAGCTTTTGTTTACCTTTGTTTTAAAACATTCAGGTAGGAAAGAATGAAAATTTTTTAAGTTAAAAAACAAACAAAAAACAGAACCAAACGATATAGCATTTTCCTCTCCAAGATAGACAGCATTGCCGTCATCCATTTCACTACTACTAATAATGCTCTGAGTCTGAAAAGCTAATTTTTCACTTCAAATATCAGTATTTCTAATTTCATTTTCAATATCTGTTTTATCCCTTTTTGGCTTCAGTTACAATAGGGGTTTGAGACAATTGGGTCACATATGGAGTGCAATAGTCCTTGAATCGAATTCTTCTTATGACTCATCTGAAGATGGACCATTTTCTGTCTGTCAACACTGCCGCTACCAAAAGTGGGACAAATATAGCTTTTGTTTTTAACTTTCATACGGTGCTTAATGTTTTTGTAAATTTCATTATGAAAATAATAGTTTTTGAAATAATGTCTTTTCACTAGAAATGGGTATTATTAAATGAAGCCAACATTAGATTAAATTGGATTAAATTCATTTGTAGCAAATAATGGCTATGGAAATATAAATACTTTCGAGTGCTATATTTATATTTCCTAATGAATAAACTAAATAAATATGTATTATTTATAAGACACTGCTAAGAATATTTGTCAGTGACATTGTATTTATCAGTAAATTGTTTCCATGTAGTTAAATAACCATAGCATTGAATTAAATTCCTGTTAATAAAATATAAACTACAATGTGAATAATTATTACTATGTACTAGCACGAAGCAAATATATATATTTATATATATTATATAAATATATATATTTTATATATTTTTTTATATATTATATAAATATATATTTTTATATATATTTATAAATGTATATATTTAAATATATATATATATTTTAACTAAGATAGGTTAACATTGAGAAAATCCTATGAGTGGCAACAAGAAGCGTGTGTGGAGAAGAGAATCATACCAAAATTGGAGGGCATGAAAAGAGAGGGCTGAACACACAATTCACACAATGCCCTTGATCACTTTACATAAGAAGCTGTTATAGTATATTTTAAGTGTAAGCCTATGCAATGTGCCAAATTCATACTTACTTAGCCTAAACAGATAATAGTATTCTCTAATTACACGTATTCAGAAAAGCATCTCATCTGTTTTTGTACCATTTCTTTATATAAAAGAATGTTAGGATTAATGACAAGGTAAGCACTAATATAATAACCAAATATAATCAGGTCATGGATTATTATGTGTTTTGTCTAAATATGGTGTCCATGTAACTTTGGAAATTATTTTTTAAATTCTTAGTCTCAAATAAATTCCTCCTTGAGAAAGTACTGAATATTTTTACTATTCTAATTGAAACTCAGGAATACCCACGGTGATGCCAACTTACTTGACAAATAAAAAATGATTGTACATAGAATATGTTTTCCCTAAAATCTATAATATTTTCCAAGAAAAAGAAGAACAAGTTCTGGGTAGCATTTCTGTTTTACAATATCATAGAAGTTGTTTATAACCTGCCTAATTTTTTGTTTAAAAGACCCAGAAAATTTGAAGGACAAAATCTACCAAAATTAGAGATTTTCAAAAGATTTTACAGTACTACAGATTGAATTAAAAAATGGTAGTACAAATAATTAAATAAAGAGATATTTAAATTTAATGTATAAGAAGAATTGTTATTAAGATATTAATTCTTTCCAATTTGATCCATAGTATCAATACAATCCCAATAAAAATCCCAATGAGCTGTTTTGTGGATATTGACAAACTGATACTAAAGTTTACATGAAAAGGCAAAAGACCCAGAATAGCCAGCACAAGATTGAAAAACAACAAAGTTGGCGGACTGACCATACACAACTTTGACTTATTTACTATACCATATGTTGCAAAGATGTAGTAATCAAGACAGTGTGGTTTTGGTGAAAGAATAGACAGATCAATGGAACAGAGTAGAAAGCCAGAAATAAATTCACATAAATATACTCAACTGATCTTTCATAAAGAAGCAAAGACAATACAATAGAGCAAAGATACTTCTTTTAATCAGTGGTGCTCAGCAAGTAGAGATCCACATGTAAAAAATAAAAATAAATAAAATAAATCCAGACACATACTCTAACACCCTTAACAACAAAAAAAATCAAAATGGATTACACACCTAAATATAAAATGCAAAACTATAAAACTCTAGAAGGTAACACAGGAGAAAGTCGATAATGACTTTCAGATTTGTGATGACGTTTTAGATATGACACCATAGGCACAATCCATGAAAAAAATTGATAAGAGGGACGTCATTAAAATTAAAAACAAACTCTGCTCTGAGAAAGAAACCATCAAGATAATAAACAGACAAGTCACAGAATAAGGGACATATTTTAAATACATATCTGATAAAGTACTGTTTCCCAAAATGCTCTGAAAATTCAATAAGAAGAGAAACAATTTCATTAAAATAGGCCAAAGAACCACAGACATATATCATCAAAACAGACATACAGATGGCAAATAAACATAGAAAAACATGCTGTACATCATATGGCATCAGGGAAATGCAGATTTAAACAATGAGATTCCAATACCTATCTATTAGAATAGCCGGGCCGGGCGCGGTGGCTCAAGCCTGTAATCCCAGCACTTTGGGAGGCCGAGGCGGGCGGATCACGAGGTCAGGAGATCGAGACCATCCTGGCTAACACGGTGAAACCCCGTCTCTACTAAAAATACAAAAAATTAGCCGGGCGTGGTGGCGGGCGCCTGTAGTCCCAGCTACTCGGAGAGGCTGAGGCAGGAGAATGGCGTGAACCCGGGAGGCGGAGCTTGCAGTGAGCCGAGATTGCGCCATTGCACTCCAGCCTGGGCGACAGAGCGAGACTCCGTCTCAAAAAAAAAAAAAAAAAAAAAAAAAGAATAGCCAAAATCCAGAACAGTGATGACACCAAATGCTGGCAAGGATGTGGAACAATGGTAGTTCTCATTTATTGCTGGTAGAATGGAAAATGGTAGAGCTACTTTTGAAGACCGTTTGGCTTCCTCTTATAGAACTAAACACGCCCTTACCACACATTCCAGCAATCATACTCCTTTATATTTACCCAAAGAGGTTAAAAACATATGTCCACTCAAAAGCTGCACGTGGATGTTTATAGCAGCTTTGTTCATAACTGCCAAACTTGGAAGAAACCAAGATGCTCTTCAGTAGGTAAATAGATAAATAAGCTGTGATATAGTTAGGCAATAAAATGTTAGGCAATGCTAAAAAGAAATAAGCTATTAAGCCATGAAAAGACATGGAGAAAACTTAAATGGTTACTATTAAGTGAAAGAAGTCAATCTGAAAAAGTTACATATGATATGATTCCAACTACAGCTGACCTTTGAACAACATGGGTTTAAACCGTGTGTGTCCACTTAGACAAAGAATTCATTTTCAAGCAAACGCATATTGAAAATGCAGTATTGAAGTGATGCTTCAGTATGCACAGATGTTGGTAAACAAGCTGTATCCTGGAACCATTCCCCCATGCAAACCAAGAGACGACTGTATATGACATTCTGGACAAGGCAAAAACCATGGAGACAGTAAAACATTGAGGGATTTGCGGAGAGGGAGGAATGAATAGGCGAAGCATAGAGGATATTTTACCTTTGTGAAAATACTATGTAGAATACCAAAATGGTGGAAACATGTCAATATACGTTTGTCTAATCTCACAAGACATACAAAACAAAGAGTGAACTCTAAGGTGAACTATGGACTCGGAGTGGCAATGATGTGTTAATGTAGATTCATCAGTGGTAACGTGTTCCACTCTGGTGGGGGATATTGATAACTGCTAAGACTATGCATGTGTGGAGGTAAGAGGTTTATCAGAAATCCCTGTACCTTCCTCTCAATTTTGCTGTAAACCTGAAACTGCTCTAAACAAGTCTTTAAAAATTGTATTTATTTTATGCTAAAAGTACAATTAATTTTATATATATATATATACACACACACACATACATATATATAACCTGAAACTGCTCTAAACAAGTCTTTTAAAAGGTGTATTTATTTTATGCTAAAAGTACAATTAGTTTTATATATATATATATATATATAATTAATCCTATTTTGAGCCATTTAAAGAATGAAAGATAAAAGAGTGGCATGGCTTTTTCTAATATCTGCTAAGTTTTTTTTTTATGTTGCACTTGTAACAAGTGTCTTAGAGCATTTTCCAACAAATAAAACCTTATCTTCCGCAGGGACTTAGTAGCAATAACAAAATAACTGATCTTCAGTATGCTAGCCAGCTACACAGCTCTCTGCCTGCAAGGTGGCTTGGGTCACAATGAAAAATAGGCCTTAGTTAATTGGTTTCTCTATAATAATAAATTAGGGTATTGATACCATTGTAAAATTTATGTATCTAGAATGTCAATTGGAAAGAAGTTCTTTCTAATCAAGTTTCAAAAGCAAGAATTTGTTTTAAAGACCAGAGAAAATGTTATAAAAATTGTTCTTAGTTGTTAGCGCTCCTGGTCACCCAAACTTTACAGCACACATTTCCTCTCTGGAAGCCATTTGATTATCTCGATCTTGTTTACAGTCTTGAATTGTGTGTGTGTTTGTGCTCCTTACATTTCACCTCAGAGCAAGTAAACTGACATGTACACTGTCTTCTGTTGGAACAAATAAATAGATGAGGATATAAATGACCCAGAGCAGACCGTTGTTAATATAATACTATCATAGAGGGACATGGAGTTGCAGAATCTATCTTTCAAATTTCTACTGATGGAGGTTTTTGGTCAAGAAAATGAGTCAACACAGATAAACTGAGCAAGAAAGTATATTGGTGCAATAATTAATTTTGTCATGGCATTGTTTTGGTTATACAGTACTCAGAAAAAAATTGTTATATGATTATAGAATTACAGAAGCTTAGGCTTGAGCCTCCAAAGCCTAAATTTGGCACTGTTCTCAAAGGAAGAGGGGAGTTAGAAGAAACCTAACAGAGATAAAATCATGTTTGTATGCTTTCTCTTAAGAATGTGAAGGTAAGGTACCACTGCTACCACCTCCAGTGGTCAGGAGTCTAGTATGAGAATAGTAATGCAAGCACAAGGAAATGTTATATAAAGAATATAGTGAATTTGAAATGAAGTCAGAAAACTGCCACAGAGACATGGAGTGGACTAAATTTCAGTTTGTATCACTGTATTTTTTTTTCGTGCAGGAATCAGAGGAACTAAGGTAAGGACTAAGAAGCTCATGGATAGTAAAAAAAAAAGAGGGACAGGAGTATCTTTTGAGAAGCTCAGCTATGAGGAACTGAATGATATAAGGAAGATAGAAAGCGTGGAAGGGGAGATGTGTGCACATGTGTGTGTGGGTTTATAAAGACATGAAACTCTTAGGAAAAAATGAGAGTTCCTAGACACACGGAGGGCCACATCACACAGTGGGGATTGTCGGGGGATGAGGTGCTAGGGAAGGGATAGCATTAGGAGAAATACCTAATATAGGTGACAGGTTGATGGGTGCATCAAACCACCATGGCACGTGTATACCTATGTAACAAAACTGCACATCCTGCATAGGTACCCCAGAACTTAAAGTATAATTTTAAAAAAAGAAGAAAGGAAAATGCAAGCAATTAAAGGAATACTAGAGTGGGCAAAGTCCAGAGAATGTTGAAAAGGAGAGAGTAATAAACAAAATGGGCACTTTAAAAATTGTATAAATTTAAGGGGTACGAGTGCAATTTTGTTACATGGATATATTGCAGAGTGGTGAGGTCTGGTACTTTTAAGGGAGAATAAATATTTAAGTTAAGACAGGGCCAAGCCTAGAAGGATATGAGGCTGGGTAATCCAAACAGTACATGGGCCCAATTGATTGCCCATAAACAGAGCCCTCATTTTAATTTCTTTTCTATCTCTTGGGAATAACTTTAAAGACAGAAATGCTAACTATTTTCTTACCATGAATATTAAGAAAACAAAGGTAGGGTGTCTTGAGAAAAATGGCTCAGAAAGATTGAGATGAGGGAATCATTTCGATAGCTAAATGTGCAGGAGAAAGAAGGTCTCGTAGACTTTCCCACTATAAGATTCATTTCCCATTGCAAGATATGTGTGAGATTTGAGGAAAGTATAGTGTAACAGTGGAGAATATGATCATTAGAATAGCCGTGTGAAGAATACAGAACATGATCACATTCTGCATGGCATCGATAATCTCAGTGAAATAGAAGGCACTGTCACTTTGTGCTGTGGTCTGAACGTTTGTGTCTGCCCACAATTTATATGTTGAATTACCAAGGTGCTGGTATTAAGAGGTGGAGCCTTTGTGGAGTGATAATATTATCAGGATGAAGCTCTCGTGAATAGGGTTAGTGTGCTTCTGGCCAGGCGTGGTGGCTCATGCTTGCAGTCCCAGCACTTTGGGAGGCCTAGGTGGGCAGATCTCTTGAGGCTAGGAGTTTGAGATCAGCCTGGCCAACATGGCGAAACCCTGTTTCTACTAAAAATGCAAAAACTAGCTGGGCTTGATGATGCACGTCTGTAATCCCAGCTATTCGGGAGGCTGAGGCAGGAGGATCACTTGAACCTGGGAGGTGGAGCTTGCAGTGAGCTGAGATCACGTTACTGCACTCCAGCCTGGGCAACAGAGCGAGACTCTGTCCCAAAAACAACAACAACAACAACACCCTGCCCTGCCACTTTTATCACATGAGGACACAGTTAGAATGCATCATTTCTCAACCAGAAATTGGGCCCTACCATACACCAAATCTGCCAGCACCTTGATCTTGGATTTCCAAGCCTCCGAAACTGTGAGAAATAAATTTCAATCACTTGTAAGCCACTCTGTTTATAGTATCTTGTTATAGCAGTCTGAATGAACTAAGATACTTTATAAAGACCATGGCTCTGCCTCCAGATTTCGGCATTTGAAATGTGAGCCCACGGTGCACTCCTGGAGGTCCCAGCTCCCCTCCTCATTGCCTCTGCTTATTTCTACCAAGTTAGCATGTTGTCATATTAAATACTACATTTTTCTCTGAGCCTTCAGGGTGTTTCTCCAAGTAGTAAATTAGGAATATTTAAGTTATCTTCATGGTGATCCTTATCTATCAAAAAGGTTTTTAAAAATACGTGATAAATTAAACAATTTATTACCTTTATTACCCAGAAATCAGTGTAAGGTTTAAAAGTCTTGACAAAAATAGTAACATTTTATCTTTTACGGTATTATAGAAACAATTGTGCATATCTCTGAAATTTCAGTGATTTTACCTACCATGTAAAAGGAGACAAGCGAGATGAATATTTATATCTGTTCCAAATAAAGCTTTATCTTTGGGCTGTAATCAGTAAATTATAAACTTACAGATAAATGAGAACTATAGAAAAACATTTGTAGTAAGAATTTTAAGTTTTCAAAATCCCCATTTCTACAGTTGTGATCTCAACCTCAAGTTTCACATATTAAATTACAAAAACAGTTATTTCCTCACAAGACATTATATTCGGAAGAAACAAAATGACCCTGATAGTATCTCTTCTATTTCTCCATTATCAAACTAATCTAGACTATAGAAAGAGGCTAGTTGTCTGCAAGATTATCAATGATGGAAAGTCTAACATCTTCCTTGAAATTCTTATTAAAATTTCACTAGCTTCCACCTAAATCATCTCTATTTATTATAATTTGGTGAAGACAGAAAATAGTAGATCAACACCTTCAATGCAATTGAGGACCAGAAATTGCCCGTTCCTTGCCCCCATTTGTCCTCACCTACCCTGCACACGCCATGAATGTTGCATCTAATTCTTTGGTATTCCTGACAACACTATGCCCTTTCACTCTTTGTCTTTCTAGAGAGTGCTTTCTCTTTCTTTCCACAAGTACAATGTTAGCTCAATATTAATGATCAAAACTAAAGGTCATCCCTGCAAAAACATTTCTGTCTTATCCTAAGAGTCTTCCCCTTGTTCTTGCTCATGCAACAGAGTGACATGTCTTGGAGTTGTTTGTTTAGATGTCAATCTTCCCCATTAATTATGGGTCATTTTATGACAGGAAGTCACTTTACCCAGAATTGAGCATGTATCCCTGCAGATTAGTGAGGACTTAATAAGTGAATGAATGCACACTTCCATTCTCCCTAAACAATGACTTTCCAGCTCCATCTAAATCTGTAACTATTTTTCCCTATTCATATAAATACTGCACAGTTTTTTTAAAAAAGAGTATTCTGAACTTTTAATTGGAGTATAACAAGCTTAAATAAGGGAGAAAACTCAGTGAAATTTCAAATTTCGTATCTTAGTTTAATTAATCACTTAAACATTATTTGCAACAAGCATTTTGCTAGGCTTTATGTGGCTAGTGGTGAATGAAACAAAATCCTCACTTTAAGAGTTTATCAAGTGGAGGAGGCAAACCAGAGAGAAGTAAAGAGTATTTTAAAAATGTGAAACACATTAAAAGGAACAAGCAATAAATTAAAATAAAAAATATGGGGTGAGACATATTTAGATTTAGTGTTTGGAGAAGGTCTCACTGATAAGGTTGCTTTAACGCTGAGTATTTCATCGTTCTGCACCAATTTATTTACATTTTAAAAGCAATTACACACACACACACAAACACACATTGGTATTATCTTTAAACTATTACACATTTGCTAATAGTCTCCTGAGGAATTATCCCTTACTGCTTTGTAGCCATGTTGATTTATTGCCTTCAGTGAGAGATGATTTATTTTACTTCTTTTGATTCTTCTTCTGGAATCTACAAAGTGATAGTCACTTAAATAATGTTAAGTGGTTGTTTAAAAAATGAATGAAGGTGGTATAAGTAGGAATCTGAGGCCAAGGATGTGATCAGTTTAGGAAAATATGCCGCGGCAGCTTCTTACAGTTGAATTGATTAAATGGTACACCCTCTACATGTGTCTTTTCTCTGCTCTCTTACTTATACTGTTATTTTGTAATTTTGCTCCTTCCAAGGCCACACTGATACTAAGAAGATGACCAGTGCTCTCAGGGCAGAAAGATTCAGAATCAAGATCAGAGAACTTGGTGAAATTTAGATTAGACTTGAAGTGAGGACAGTAAGAGAAATAAAAAGGCTTCTTAAACTAGAAAAGTTTGGTGAGGAGGGACTACAGTTCTCAAAGTGCAAGATGAAAGAAGCATTTCCTTTCAAGAGAACAAGGGAACAGAGATGAGATTCTCTATTTAACATTTTCTATTTTGATTCTTAGCTATGAACAATTTACATTTGACAATCCTGGCTCCTCAAGCCTTGTCAATTTTCAAGCTTGACTTAAGCCTCCTAAAAATGTGTGTGTGTGTGTGAGTGTGTGTGTTAAAGGCAGGACAACTTTCATCTCAATAAATGCATAAAAGGAAAGACTGGCAACACGAAGTAGAGATAAGTATAACCAGTTGAAAAATTACCCATGAGTCAGGGCAGCAGTGGGCGCATCCTACTGTTACTCTGTGATTCGCTAGAAACCCCCTGGGGTTTTGGAATGGGGAGTAATGACAATCACCCTGTTGAGATGGCACTGCTCACTCTGTCCTGCAGAAGTCCTGAATCTCTTCCTCCCTGCTTGGAGAGAAAATCTTACACAAAACAAACTCAAGCTACTTTTATCCTGTGGACTTGTTTTTTGCAGCCTTCTCTGCTTAAGAATTCATGCAGAACTACTCACAAGTCTAATTGAAAAATAACTGTAGCATACTACCAAACTCCTATATTTTTATAACCTGGGAAACTGTTCACAGGAAAATGAATTAAATTCCAAATCAATGGCCTTCATATGGCACACTCTCAGAGTAGAATAACAGTATCTGTATGTCTTGGTTATAAGTGATGTTGGTGGCAGCCCATCTAGAGCAGCTGTTGCAGGACACCAGCTGCAGTGATGGAGGCATGGCTGGACCTGTGTGCTCTGTGGAGCCCATGGGGGCTGGGGACAGGTGAGAGCCCTGCCCCCTACTGAGTTGGCTGAGGGGGAGCCCTGAGCTCCTGGGCACAGCTGCAGTTGTCCAGCTGGGATCCAGACCTGGGCATCCCTGCACTGTCAGGGGCCCAGGAAGCCCCTAACCTCTGCATACATGAAAGTGTGTGCTCCCACTCCCTGGCCTTTACCCTCTCCCAGCACCGGCTGTGGGTCAGAGCAAAGTTGTGGCTGAGCCTGGATGCTGCTGGAACCCAGCTGGGTGTGCACGTGCTCAGGGTGGCTCTGATACACCCACCCGCTGTTGCCTTAGCCCCCTCTGGACTTTAGGAGCACATGAGCATGGGAGGGGAGCTGGGAGTGCTGAGGGTGGCTCAGCATGGAACTGCAAGCGCCTTTTGGCATGGACGGCTTGGGTGCCATGTAAGCATGTTAAAGGTAGACATTCTCCTAGGCAGGAATGAGAAGGTCCCCGATGAAACCACACCTTCAGGCCAGGGACAGCCTGAAGCCTGGAGGCTGGGCTGCTAGTTCTGGGCCAAGTCTGTAGTTCAGAGTCAGGACTTCGTGGATGACCATTTGGCCAATTGGATGGTGCTTTCTGCAGGCCCTCCCGTGGCTGCCCATGGACCAATCAGTACACACGGTCTTCATTCTGAGCACACTGAAACCCCAGACTCAGCCAGACTAACACACAAATTGAGATGACCTTCCTGTGGAATGGAGCTACCTACTATAGGTTTCCTCTCAGCTGAGAGCCAGACAGTCTTTGGGATGACCATCCCGTGGAAAGGAGCCACCCACTTCAGGTCTCCTGAGAGCTGTTTTGCTGCTCAGTGAAGCTCCTCTCTGCCTTGCTCACCCTCCAGTTGTCTGCATACCTTATTCTTCCTGGATATGAGGCAAGAACTGGGGACCCTTGAAATGGCAGAAATGAAAGAGCTGTAACACAAACAGGACTAAAACTTGTCCCCTTCTTGCCACTTTGTGGACTACAAGGAGAGAAGAGCTGCTACCCTCTGGGAGCCCAAACCTCAGGATGCCCCCATCCAGGGCTGTGACACATTGTAACACCCTCTGGGGCTCTGCTGTTCCTAGTGTCTCTGAGATTTTGGGTGCTTGTTCCCCTTGTCCCAACATTGCTGCCCACAGTGGAAGCTGCTTGTGTTGCATCTGGTCCAGCCACAGCCTCACACAGAGCCAGCACCTGCGCCAGTGCCTGGAGCTGCCCATGCCACCACAGCTGGCCCGCTTGGCTGTGCACAGTGACTGGATCCCACATTCAGTCACTCACACACCCCTTGGCACTCTGTGCCTGGCTCACCCTTTGCAGGCATGGGATCCAAGCAGGTAGCACAAGCTGAGCTCAGCCTGCCCGACCAAGTGGACAGAACTAGCTTAGCACATGCAAGTGAAACACAAGCATAGGTGCCGCCAGCCACAGAGATTTCTGCCTGGTGAAGCAACACCCTAAGGATCCCGTGACACAAGGGCAACTTGTGAAGGTGAAAGTGATCTATTTCTCCGTAACATATTTCATCTCTAAACATGTTATTAATGCTCATTAAATAATTATAAATAAATGAAGAAATGATTTCAGAATGTCTTATAAATTTCACTTGATGGAATTAATTATCAGATCTAGTCAGATATATAAATAAAGATTTTTCTATATACTTAGAAACGTGTCCATCCAAAGAAGTCAATAAGACCAACTGTTACCCAGATCCTGGCATTTAATTCAAAATGGAATTCAGATAGGCCTGTCTTGGCTTATTCCTCCCAAAATATATCATCTTCCAATTATTTTTCCATATGTGTAAGTTAAGCTTTGTGAACCCTTACTTCCATAGCAATGTATCCCCTTTTATAGGAAATGTTGGTCTTTATGACTTTATTCATCTTACATATGACACAGGAAGAATATTAAATTATTTGTTGATACTGTCACAACAAATTCTATTTGAGATTCTAGAGGTAACATCTATGGATTCTTTGGAGAAGGAAAATCTATAAAGTAATTCTAACAATGATGAAATAAAAGAAATAGTTGGAAACCATATTCATTCTTCTTCCCTCTCCATATCCAGTGAAATTGACCGCATATTTGCATTCACTTTGTAAAACTGTTGACATAAATATAAGTTACTGGGCGAGCCATTTTAAAATAATTTGTAACATAAGAAAAGAATGCACTTACTCAAAAGGATCGCTGATGAATTAAATATATAAAGAGATACTTTGGGGAGTGTCATATCTTATACTTCTTGCCTAATCAACACAGGTACGTTTTTTCTTATGTTATGCAGCCCCCAGCTAGTTTGCTGGTATAGTGAATATAAGGAAACAGGTTCAGCTATATTCCACATGTTCTTTTTATTTATGAAGCATGAATTTTTGTGAGGCACATCTCTCATTCATTCGACAACAAGTGTTTATTGAGCACCTATAATATACCATGCATGAAAACAGCTCTAAGTTTCAACAGAGAGGATTTCTTCTTCTGACAGAGCTTGCATCACACTAAATCTCTTACCCCATCTTTGCAGAATCCCTCCAACATAAGCATATCATTATTCTTACCCTATCCTCATTCAGCTCTTCATAAATGTCGCTAAGTCATTTCAATATAAAATAAAGTAGCGAGGATTTTTAATTAGGCTCTGTATTTGGAGGGTGACTATCACAGGTTGAATTGTGTTTTCCACCAAATTTATATGTTAATGTTCTAATGCCCACTACTTCCGAATGTGACTGTGTTAGAATACAGACACTTTAAAGAGGTAATTAAATAGGATAAGGTAAATAGAGTTGTCCCTAAACCAATTTGACTGATATCCTTATAAAAAGAGGAAATTTAGAAACAAGTGATGAGGGAAGACCGTGTGAGAACACAGGGAGAAGACAGCCGTCTTCAAAGCCAAGGAAAGCGAGCTCTGAAGAAACCAACTCTAATTTCCAAAGAAATTCAGTCTAATCTCTAGCTTCCAGAAGGATGACAGAATACATTTCTCTTAAGTCACTTGCCTGTAATACTTTATTAAGACAGCCTAAGGAAACTAAGACAGTAGACAAAAAACAAAAAAGAAATCTATGTCTTAATCTCCAAAACCTGTGAATGTGAGCTTACTTGGGAAAATAATTTTTGTTAATATAATTAAATTAAGACTCTCAAAAGAAAATCATTCTGGATAATCCACATGGACCCTAAATCCAGTGTGTCCTTAAAAAGAGAAGAGACACACGGAGAGAAGGAGGAAAAGGTTACGTGAAAGTGGAGGCAGAGTTGGAGTTATGCAGCTGCCAGATAAGGAATGATTGGCACCACCAAAGACCAGAAAAAGCAAGGAAGAATTCTCCTCTAAAGCCTTTAGAGCAGTGGTCCCCAAACTTTCAGTCACCAGGGACTGGTTTCGTGGAAGAAGTTGGGGGTGGAGGGCTTGGGGATGAAACTGTTCCACGTCAGATTATCAGGCATTAGATTATCATAAGGAGGGTGCAACCTAGATCCCTCATATGCACAGTTCACAACAGGCTTCATGCTCCTGTGAGAATCTAATGCACCTGCTGATCTGACAGGAGGTGGAGCTCACGTGGTAATCCTCTCTTGCCCACAGCTTACCTCCTTCTGTGAGGCCCCGTTCCTAATAGGCAACAGACCAATACTCGGCCACCTGTCCACGTCCCAGTGTTGGGGACCCCTGCTTTAGAGGGAGTTTGGCTCTAATGATGCCTTGATTTGGAACTCTGACCTCCAGAACTGTAAGATAATATTTTTCTCGTGTTTTAAGCCACCCAATGTGTGATAATTTGTTACTGCAGCCCTAAAATAAGAAACTCTGAATTCTTCATTTGAAGAATGCCACTTCTGAATTTTAAAGCCTGAACACTCTCCTATGCTGAGTTGCCTTTACTTCAGTGCACCATACTTACTGAAATTTCTAGAGAAAAGACCACAGGTGAATTGTTAAAATGTCAAAAGTGACGGTTGATTTTATATATGCCTTCAAGCTTGATCCACTCGTGATTCCTCTTTTAAAAATAATTTGTGGACATTTTGTTTCCTAATCTACTCTGTTATTTATATTAAATCGTGGTACTGTCACCTTTCCTACTGCCCCAAACTTCTAATTTAGTCTAAACAAGAGATAAGTTTATTGTAAGTTAAATTAGATAAACAGTAACTTTTTAAAAATAACTATATCTGACTATGCAAATAGTCCCTTCTTCAGTATTTCCAATTCCCTCCACAACTTTGCCACATCAACCTAAATAGTATTTTGCCCTCTGATATTGATTGTAATCTATTATGAAAGAAAATAGATCCTAAATCTAGAGAAGACACCTAGAAGAGGTAAAGACATAAGATAAATGGATGTGAGGAGAAACTCAAATACAATTATTTGATCACTGCTCATGGTGCTCTGCAGAGAACTTGCACGGTTATATAGAAGGGAAAGCAATTCTACTGAAAATCCAGCTCATTCCCTGTATCATGCACACAAGAACTCTTGAGTCTAGACAGACTTTAGTTGTATATCTCTAAGTAGAAGAGAAGCTCCTTGTACCCATTCCTTTTCCAGGCAGTAAAGCAAGACCTCAAAAATTAGAGGCTACCTTGCAGACAGAAGGGCTCTGATTGGACTGGTTGTAGGAATTTCAGTGGGATGGCTTCATGTGATTCAGAGAGGCTGGTCACCATCAGGACTCTGCTTACTGGAGTGCTCCTTAATGAATCTGCTTCAGGAAGAACTACTTTAGCCAATATTTTCTCTTACTTAAATAAGTAACAGGTGGTAGAAAAAAACAAACAAAAATTATATATAAGAAGAACTGGGTGCTAATACTTTGCCACTAACTAGCTTTGCAGCCAACTAGCTTTGCAAGCAATTAGCTTTGCAACCAACTAGCTTTGCAACCAACTAGCTTTGCAAACAAGATCTGCTGACTTCATTTATCTGAGCATCAACTGACTTAATAATACCTACTTTGAAAGAGTTATGTAAATATTGGAGACATTCTAATAGTTGAAGACAGTATGTAGACATATACAATAAATTATATCATTAAATTTTCTTTTGTATTCTAATTAAGGATTTTATTAGAGAATAAGCTGCTGTCACAGTCCCAAACTCATGAAGAAACCAAAAAGTAGCAGGGGCTGAACTTTCATTTTGCCACTTCAAGTTTTTAAAGAGGTAAAACAAAGATGGTGATAAAAAGTTTCCCATCTCCCACTATTCTTACTATAAAAATGTCTGACATTTCATGAGATTTTCTTGTATAATAAAGGTGCACACAATCAGAAGCATAATTCTGATTAACTGGCTACCAATTGCAATGCCAATGAATGGAAAGGTCCTTAAGAGTACAAACAATCCAGGTCTCCCTTCTTACCTAGGAGGAGCCCTTTTATATTAAAACTTGATAAATGATATCTTGAGAAGATGACTGCATTGAGGCAGGAAGTAAGTCCTAGCCTGGAATAAGACCAGATTCCAGATTCCTGGAATATAAGTCAGGATGAAGAGAGGACAGAGCTGAGCAGAAGGTATGTCAGGCAGCAGTCCAGTGATAGATACATATATACATATATATATCTCCAAACCATGGCTAAGTCTGTCAATCAGGGAATCATTTAAATGAGGCCAAAACAGCTTGTGGCAAAAACAATAGTAATAAAAACTTCAGGGACCAAAGAACTCTGGAACATGGAAGATGTAAATACAGAACAAAAGCAAGGATTTTCATTTATGTTTCTTGCATTTATGTTTCTTGTAGTCCATATATGTATGTATATGGAGACTTTGATTCCTTCATGATTTAGTAGACTAATGTGGCTCTCTGTGTATTATCTGTGGGCTCATTTTGAATACACATGCCAGGACATGGTCTAGAATGGGCAACTTGAGGGAAATAAATACATATAAAATTGACATGATGTAAAACCAAACTTCACTTTAATCTTTCACTTTTGCTGCTGTTGAAATAATATTCAGAGAAATCAAAAGCAGAGACGTGACCAGAACACAATGATTCTGATATCAGGTTCAGTGTGTTGCATTAGCTGACAGTTGACTCATTACCACATTTATGTCACTGAAGCACCTAACTATTTAGGGAGAACATAATTCCTTCTATTGTGATATAAGACATTATTAACAAGCATTGCTAAAAATCTTGGAGATTTAAATAAATGGACACCTTTAAAATTAAAAAAATATATAAGACTCTTATCTTTTGGTTTTCAGGTTTTTACCATCCCTGTGTTTATACTCCCTGTTTTTGTTTTTAGTCTGTTGCTAGACATAAAAAGAAACCTTGTGGTCATCAGGCTGGGAAAAGGAAAGGTGCTGGTTTAAGACAATTTTTCTGTACTCCCAATAGGAAGTAAAAATATAGGGCCACTGAAAACCAAAAGATAATAGTCTTACACTCACGCAGACAACCAGTGTTGTATCCACTGAAACAACTAAGACAACTTGAAATAATTTATGCTTAAACGTAAATAACTTTGCTATTTTCTATAGTTGCCTTTTTTATATCTAAAATATAAACTCCAAAATGCTATCTATTTAAATAGAATTTATTTAAATGTATACTCATCTTTTGTAAGAAAATTGGTAACATTATTTATACAATCAAATATGAAACAAAATATAATTTTATTAAAATTTTAAACCTTTATATTACAATTTTTTTTTGGTTTTTGTATTGCTACTTAGAAACCATTTACCAAGAGTATCTGACAACAAAAATATATATTTGAACAGTATTAAAACAGTCAAAGCAGTAACAAGGTATGGAAAGATACTTCAATATAATTTCATTTGATGTACAATTTAAATTGCTTGTGCACCAAACTTCAGTGACACGGAATTTACCCATGTAACAAATCTACACATGTAGCTCTTGAACCTGAAATAAAAGTTGAAGCAGAAAAAAAATTGTATTTATATTTACTCTAAAGTGGCAGTCATAAAAATTCAAATTATCACTTATTCTAAAATAGAAAACATAAATAAGTAAAACTGCCAGCAGACATAATTTTTTTAAAATAAATAATTTGCCAGAAAGGAAATATTGAACTCTGGGAATTTAAATTTGTAAGTTGTCTTTAAAACTCATATATGATTTTTAAATATAAGTAAATTTTAAAAGCTGAACATTGTTTCTGCCGTAACTACTTTGTTAGAAATAATAACGATACAGTGTGTCAGCAGGCCAAAATTATAGAAAGAAAGAGTTGAAAATGATCATAGCATGAAGAAAATAATACTTTTATAGTCTACGTTTGTAAACCTAGGAATAAATTCTAATAAAAAGTTCAAAGAGGAAGGGAACAAAAAAGTCTCAATGGAAAAATAAAATCTGTGTTTTCTGTTGAAAATAAATTAACAAGTCAAGGAATACCCAAGTCATGACTGCAAGAAACATAAATGAAAATCTGTGCTTTTGTTTTGTATTTACATCTTCCATGTTCCAGAGTTCTTTGGTCCCTGAAGTTTTTATTACTGTTGTTTTTTGCCACAAGCTGTTTTGGCCTCATTTAAATGATTTCCTGATTGACAGACTTAGCCATGGTTTGGAGAACACCGCACAGCCCAGAGCATTAGGGGATTCAGTGAGCAGGTGTTAAACCTATTGCAGAATATATTTCTTTTTATCAACCTCTAATCTTCCCACTTCAGAATTTTTAAACAGGTGTTTTGGACAGACTTTCTCTACTTCTCATGTTTCCATGGGGTCGTCTCTCACCTGCTTAATTGCTTCTTTGCCTAATAAAGAAAAACAAAAGAACACAAAACACACGTTCTAACATCCCCTGTGAGAAGAAAGTTTCCTTTTTGATTTCTATACTTTTGTTTACTTTTCTTTTAAGGGTGACAAGTTAGTAATAGAGCCAAACTCAGCTTATCTCCTGGATGTTAGGACTCCTGAATACATAGATTGCCTCCTGTGTCCCCAGGTTTGGCGTTCCCTCAGTGTTCACAGTTTCTTGAGTGCTACAGCTCTTTAACCTGCCTTTACTTTGTCTAGCCTGACAACCACACGGTTTATTTTTGGTTCAAGTTTAGCAAAAGACTGAAAACAAACAAACAAAAACAGGGAGTATAAATATAGGGACGCTGAAAACCTGCTTTAAAAATTTGATAGGGTTCATTTGAAAGCAACAAAGGAATGGAATGCTTAGGACAAAGGAAACTATATGTTATGTGTATTTGGGTTCTTCATTTGATATTACATAGAAATAACATTTCTGTTTTTTTTTTTTTTTTTTTTTTTTTGGAGTCTCGCTCTGTTGCTGGGCTGGAGTGCAGTGGTACAATCTTGGCTCACTTCAACCTGCGTCTCCCAGGTTCAAGCGATTCTCCTGCCTCAGCCTCCTGACCAGATGGGACTACAGGTGTGTGCCACCATGCCTAGCTAATTTTTGTATTTTTAGTAGAAACGGGCTTTCACCATGTTGGCCAGGATGGTCTCGATCTCTTGATGTTGCGATCCATCCGCCTCACCCTCCCAAAGTGCTGAGATTACGGACATGAGCCACCAATAAATCACATTGCTAAATCACATTTCTATTGATGTCTGGCACACAGGTAGAATAGGTTTGACAGAACTTTATATATAAGTGTATATGTATGTGTGTGTATATATAAAAATACATAAAACATTTATATACATAAAGTTTATATAATGTTTATATATATAAATATACATAAGATTTACAAAGTTATACATAAAGTTTATACTTACATAGAGGCAGATTGGAATGCTAAATAGCACCTTTTCTGAATTGCTATATCCCTGAAATTGTAGTTTATATGTCTAAACTTCACAATATATCATTTAAGTAAAGTGTATATCACACTTTTATACTTTAACACTAAAATATACTAAGTATATATTTAGACTTTATTTTTATATTATTGATGTTTCAGGGTTCTTTATACTTTTGTAAGTATATATAAAGTTTATATAGAATATGCATATATAAATTCTCTGTGTATAAATTTACCTATGTAAGCACTCTGAGACTTTATAAACAAATGTAAGTATATAAGTATAAGGATATATATATATACACATATATGTGTGTGTGTGTATATATATATATATATATATACACACACACACACACACATACATACATAGACACAAACATACATACACACACAATCTAATGTGGCTGCTGGAGCAGCCATTCAAATGCAAGAAGTAGCCAAGTAGAATGAGCTTGAAGTCAGCAGAAATGCTTTAGACATACAAATAAGGTACTGGTGCTGAGTGCAGTATAATACTATCATCAGCCTCTATCTCTGCCCTAACCACATGAAAACAGACTACTATGTTTCTCTGCTGGACCCTACAAAAAGGTGTCTGAAAATTTCTTTTCAGGGACCCCAAAAATAGGAGCAATTGTATTTCTTCGAACTTTCTTTACTGCAAAGCTTTGTTAGCATAAAGGCTTTTATACTTGGGTATGTACTGCCATCAAGTTGGAAAGATGCAGCAGTTAGAGAGAGAACTTGGACTACCTAAGTGGAAATAAAAGTGCCAGATGGATTTCTTGTAGAAATGCTTGTTGAGGATTTTGTATAATGTTATAGAGTCTAAAGTAGCAATTGAGGGTGAGGGTTATTGAAATTTAAACTATATCATATAGATGTTCAATATTGAGGTCACTTTCCTTCTAAAATCTTTTCTCGTTTGGAGAGGTGGGAATACGAAATATTACCCTTCCAGAATTTTTTTTTTTTTTTTTTTTTTAGATGGAGTCTCGCTCTGTCACCCAGGCTGGAGTGCAGTGGCGCGATCTCTGCTCACTGCAACCTCTGCCTCCCAGGTTCAAGTGATTCTCCTGCCTCAGCCTCCCTGGTAGCTGGGATTACAGGCACCTGCCACTATGCCTGGCTACTTTTTGTATTTTTAGTAGAGACGGTTGCCATGTTGGCAACTATGGTCTTGAACTCCTGACCTCAGGTGATCCGCCCACCTCGGCCTCCCAAAGTGCTGGGATTACAGGCGTGAGCCACCACACCTGACCACCTTTCCTGGATTTTTGTGTCCCTGAATTTGTAAATTTGATTTTGATTCTGAAATTAAATACAGTGAAATCGGAAGTGAAATGTGAGGCAGAACTGGTCTAGTGATGAGGCCAACAGCAGTGATCTTGTTTTCCCGAGCAGAGGACTTGAGATGGTTACGGGAACAGCAGTGACATCTCTGTCCGATTTCATAACGTGATGTTGCTAGCGTGCTTTCTGTGAGCTCACCCACCGATCTGCATCTTAGTCTTTCTCATGATTCTGTAATCCAGTTTATACCCTGAGGAATCAATCCATGCCTACATTTTCTAAAGAGGCACCAACACTTTGAAACTGAACTCTAACAAATATATACAGTAAATGTATTTCCATCACTACCTACAGACTGCCAAGGGATAGGAAAATAAGATTACATACGGCACAGGGAAACCAAAGTGGATTGAGCTATCACAATAAGGAGAATATACAACTAAAAAAGAGAAATCAGATTTAACATGGGCACATGCCACAAAGGAAACTTGTATACACACTAAACATATCACTTTTCTGAATGGAATATTGTCTGTGGCTGTCTGGAGCCCACAAGCATTTCTTGCAGCCTCACTGGGGAGGAATTCTAATTGCCTCCATTCATTGTTGGTGTGTTAATGGGCATAGTATAGTCTCCTTAATATGCACAGTGCCTCATTCTCCTTAACTTCAATGACTCCTCCCTACTCTGTCAGCCAGTTATACGTAAGCCACAATAAGCTCTCATAACCCAGCAGAAACTCTTCAATTTAAAGCTTAAAATCATGATTTTCCTCTTCTTCTTATAATGATTCCTCAGGGTTATTGAACTTTATCTTTGATAACAATGGTTTTGTTGTTGTTTTACTTTTGCTTTTTTTACCTCTCTTCCCTGCACTCACAGGCTATCATGACTCCCTGCCCTTTACTTGTCTTCCTTTTTGGTGCATATCAGATAATCAGCTATTTTCACTGTTGTCTTTGCTGTGAGAATGGCATATTTAGTTTGTTCAGGACAAATTGGCCTATCGAATGTGGAATGAGCATTTATCGCATCATTACAATAATTTTATTAATACACTTCAAAGGTCTAGTTGGTTTGTTACAAGTCAACAAAAATCTGCTACTCTTCTTCAATCCTGAGAGAACACAGGTCTTTCCATCTCCCTAAAACGATCAAGAATATCTTATGTGGGGGAGTGGAGCCAAGATGGCCAAATAGGAACAGCTCCAGTCTACAGCTCCTAGAGTGAGCGGCACAGAAGACGGGCGATGTCTGCATTTCCGTTTGAGGTACCGGGTTCATCTCACTAGGGAGTGCCAAACAGTGGGTGCAGGATAGTTGGTGCAGTGCACTGTGCGCGAGCTGAAGCAGGGTGAGGCATTGCCTCACTCGGGAAGCACAAGGGGTCAGGGAGTTCCCTTTCCTAGTCAAAGAAAGGGGTAACAGACTGCACCTGGAAAATCGAGTCAGTCCCACCCCAATACTGCACTTTTCCAACAGGCTTGGAAAACAGCACACCAGGAGATTGTGTCCCGCACCTGGCTCGGAGGGTCCTATGCCCACGGAATCTCGCTGATTGCTATCACAGCAGTCTGAGATCAAACTGCAAGGTGGCGGCGAGGCTGGGGGAGGGGCGCGCGCCATTGCCCAGGCTTGCTTAGGTAAACAAAGCAGCCAGGAAGCTCGAACTGGGTGGAGCCCACCACAGCTCAAGGAGGCCTGCCTGCCTCTGTAGGCTCCACCTCTAGGGGCAGGGCACAGACAAACAAAAATTCAGCAGGAACCTCTGCAGACTTAAATGTCCCTGTCTGACAGCTTTGAAGAGAGTAGTGGTTCTCCCAGCACGCAGCTGGATATCTGAGAATGGACAGACTGCCTCCTAGTGGGTCCCTGACCCCCGAGCAGCCTAACTGGGAGGCACCCCCCAGTAGGGACAGACTGACACCTCACTCGGCCAGGTACTCCTCTGAGACAAAACTTCCAGAGGAACTATCAGACAGCTGAATTTGTGGTCTCACGAAAATCCACTGTTCTGCAGCCACCGCTGCTGACACTCAGCCAAACAGGGTCTGGAGTGGACCTCTAGCAGACTCCAACAGACCTGCAGCTGAGGGTCCTGTCTGGTAGAAGGAAAACTAACAAACAAAAGGACATCCACACCAAAAACCCATCTCTACATCACCATCATCAAAGGCCAAAAGTAGATAAAACCACAAAGATGGGGAAAAAACAGAGCAGAAAAACTGGAAACTCTAAAAGGCAGAGCACCTCTCCTTCTCCAAAGGAATGCAGTTCCTCACCAGCAATGGAACAAAGCTGGATGGAGAATGACTTTGACGAGTTGAGAGAAGAAGGCTTCAGACGATCAAACTACTCCAAGCTACGAGAGGAAATTCAAAACAATAGCAAAGAAGTTAAAAACTTTGAAAAAAAATTAGAAGAATGGATAACTAGAATAACCAATGGAGAGAAGGGTGTAAAGGAGCTGATGGAGCTGAAAGCCAAGTTTTGAGAACTACGTGAAGATTGCAGAAGCCTCGGGAGCCGATGCGATCAACTGGAAGAAAGGGTATCAGTGATGGAAGATGAAATGAATGAAATGAAGCGAGAAGGGAAGTTTAGAGAAAAAAGAATAAAAAGAAACAAACAAAGCCTCCAAGAAATTTGGGACTATGTGAAAAGACCAAATCTACGTCTGATTGGTGTACCTGAAAATGACGGGGAGAATGGAACCAAGTTGGAAAACACTCTGAAAGATATTATCCAGGAGAACTTCCCCAATCTAGCAAGGCAGGCCAACATTCAGATTCAGGAAATACAGAGAACGCCACAAAGATACTCCTCGAGAAGGGCAACTCCAAGACACATAATTGTCAGTTTCACCAAAGTTGAAATGAAGGAAAAAATGTTAAGGGCGGCCAGAGAGAAAGGTCGGGTTACCCACAAAGGGAAGCCCATCAGACTAACAGCTGATCTCTTGGCAGAAACTCTACAAGCCAGAAGAGAGTGGGGGCCGATATTCAACATTCTTAAAAGAATTTTCAACCCAGAATTTCATATCCAGCCAAACTAAGCTTCATAAGTGAAGGAGAAAAAAAATACTTTACAGAGAAGCAAATGCTGAGACATTTTGTCACCACCAGGCCTGCCCTAAAAGAGCTCCTGAAGGAACCACTAAACATGGAAACGAACAACTGGTACCAGCCACTGCAAAAACATGCCAAATTGTAAAGACCATCGAGGCTAGGAAGAAACTGCATCAACTAACGAGCAAAATAACCAACTAACATCATAATGACAGGATCAAATTCACACAGAACAATATTAACTTTAAATGTAAATGGGCAAAATGCTCCAATTAAAAGACACAGACTGGCAAACTGGATAAGGAGTCAAGACCCATCAGTGTGATGTATTCAGGAAACCCATCTCACGTGCAGAGACACACATAGACTCAAAATAAAGGGATGGAGGAAGATCTGTCAAGCAAATGGAAAACAAAAAAAGGCAGGGGTTGCAATCCTAGTCTCTGATAAAATAGACTTTAACCCAGCGAAGATCAAAAGAGACAAAGAAGGCCATTACATAATGGTAAAGGGATCAATTCAACAAGAAGAGCTAACTATCCTAAATATATATGCAACCAACACAGGAGCACCCAGATTCATAAAGCAAGTCCTGAGTGACCTACAAAGGGACTTGAACTCCCACACAATAATAATGGGAGATTTTAACACCCCACTGTCAACATTAGACAGATCAATGAGACAGAAAGTTAACAAGGATATCCAGGAATTGAACTCAGCTCTGCACAAAGTGGACCTAATAGACGTCTACAGAACTCTCCACCCCAAATCAACAGAATATACATTTTTTTCAGCACCACACCACACCTATTCCAAAATTGACCACATAGTTGGAAGTAAAGCTCTCCTCAGCAAATGTAAAAGAACAGAAATTATATCAAGCTGTCTCTCAGACGACAGTGCAATCAAACTAGAACTCAGGATTAAGAAACTCACTCAAAACTGCTCAACTACATGGAAACTGAACAACCTGCTCCTGAATGACTACTAGGTACATAATGAAATGAAGGCAAAAATAAAGATGTTCTTTGAAACCAATGAGAATAAAGACACAACATACCAGAATCTCTGGGACACATTCAAAGCAGTGTGTAGAGGGAAATTTATAGCACTAAATGCCCACAAGAGAAAGCAGGAAAGATCCAAAATTGACACCCTAACATCACAATTAAAAGAACTAGAAAAGCAAGAGCAAACACATTCAAAAGCTAGCAGAAGGCTAGAAATAACTAAAATCAGAGCAGAACTGAAGGAAATAGAGACACAAAAAGCACTTCAAAAACTTAATGAATCCAGGAGCTGGTTTTTTGAAAAGATCATCAAAATTGATAGACCGCTGACAAGACTAATAAAGAAGAAAAGAGAGAAGAATCAAATAGATGCAATAAAAAATGAAAAAGGGGTTATCACCACCTATCCCACCGAAATACAATCTACCATCAGAGAATACTACAAACACCTCTATGCAAATAAACTAGAAAATCTAGAAGAAATGGATAAATTCCTTGACAAATACACCCTCCCAAGACTAAACCAGGAAGAAGTTGAATCTCTGAATAGACCAATAACAGGCTCTGAAATTGTGGCAATAATCAATAGCTGACCAACCAAAAAGAGTCCAGGACCTGATGGATTCACAGCCAAATTCTACCAGAGGTACAAGAAGGAACTGGTACCATTCCTTCTGAAACTATTCCAATGGACAGAAAAAGAGGGAATCCTCCCTAACACATTTTATGAGGCCAGCATCGTCCTCATACCAAAGCCTGGCAGAGACATAAACAAAAAAGAGAATTTCAGACCAATATCCTTGATGAACATTGATGCAAAAATCCTCAATAAAATACTGGCAAACCGAATCTAGCAGCACATCAAAAAGCTTATCCACCATGATCAAGTGGGCTTCATCCATGGGAGCAAGGCTGGTTCAACATATGCAAATCAATAAATGTAATCCAGCATATAAACAGAACCAAAGACAAAAACCACATGATTATCTCAATAGATGCAGAAAAGGCCTTTGACAAAATTCAACAACCTTCATGCTAAAAACTCTCAATAAATTAGGTATTGATGGGACATATGTCAAAATAATAAGAGCTATCTGTGACAAACCCGCAGCCAATATCATACTGAATGGGCAAAAACTGGAAGCATTCCCTTTGAAAACTGGCACAAGACAGGGATGCCCTCTTTCACCACTCCTATTCAACATAGTGCTGGAAGTTCTGGCCAGAGCAATCAGGCAGAAGAAGGAAATAAAATGTATTCAATTAGGAAAAGAGGAAGTCAAATTGTCCCTGTTTGCAGATGACGTGATTGTATATCTAGAAAACCCCATTGTCTCAGCCCAAAATCTCCTTAAGCTGATTAGCAACTTCAGCAAAGTCTCAGGATACAAAATCAATGTACAAAAATCACAAAAATTCTTGTACACCAATCACAGACAAACAGAGAGCCAAATCATGAGTGAACTCCCATTCACAATTGCTTCAAAGAGAATAAAATACCTAGGAATCCAACTTACAAGGGACGTGAAGGACCTCTTCAAGGAGAACTACAAACCACTGCTCAATGAAATAAAAGAGGATACAAACAAATGGAAGAAGATTCCATGCCCATGGGTTGGAAGAATCAATATCGTGAAAATAGCCGTACTGCCCAAGGTAATTTATAGATTCAATGCCATCCCCATCAATCTACCAATGACTTTCTTCACAGAATTGGAAAAAAACTACTTTAAAATTCATATGGAACCAAAAAAGAGCCCGCATCACCAAGTCAATCCTAAGCCAAAAGAACAAAGCTGGAGGCATCACGCTACCTGACTTCAAACTATACTACAAGGCTACAGTAACCAAAACAGCATGGTACTGGTAGCACAACAGAGACATAGATCAATGGAACAGAACAGAGCCCTCAGAAATAATGCCGCTTATGTACAACTATTTGATCTTTGACAAACCTGACAAAAAAAGAAATGGGGAAAGGATTCCCTATTTAATACATGGTGCTGGGAAAACTGGCTAGCCATATGTAGAAAGCTGAAACTGGATCCCTTCCTTACACCTTATACAAAAATTAATTCAAGATGGATTAAAGACTTACATGTTAGACCTAAAACCATAAAAACCCTAGAAGAAAACCTAGGCAATACCATTCATTACATAGGCGTGGGCAAGGACTTGATGTCTAAAACACCAAAAGCAATGGCAACGAAAGCCAAAATTGACAAATGGAATCTAATTAAACTAAAGAGCTTCTGCACAGCAAAAGAAACTACCATCAGAGTGAACAGGCAACCTACAGAATGGGAGAAAATTTTTGCAACCTACTCATCTGACAAAGGGCTAATATCCAGAATCTACAATGAACTCAAACAAATTTACAAGAAAAAAATAAACAACCCCATCAAAAAGTGGGCAAAGGACATGAACAGACACTTCTCAAAAGAAGACATCTATGCAGCCCAAAAACACATGAAAAAATGCTCATCATCACTGGCCATCAGAGAAATGCAAATCAAAACCACAATGAGATACCATCTCACACCAGTTAGAATGGCCATCATTAAAAAGTCAGGAAACAACAGGTTCTGGAGAGGATGTGGAGAAATAGGAACACTTTTTCCCTGTTGGTGGGACTGTAAACTAGTTCAACCATTGTGGAAGTCAGTGTGGCGATTCCTCAGGGATATAGAACTAGAAATACCATTTGACCCAGCTGTCCCATTACTGGGTATATACCCAAAGGACTATAAATCATGCTGCTATAAAGACACATGCTCACGTATGTTTATTGTGGCACTATTCACAATAGCAAAGAGTTGGAACCAACCCAAATGTCCAACAACGATAGACTGGATTAAGAATAGGTGGCACATATACACCATGGAATACTATGCAGCTATAAAAAATGATGAGTTCATGTCCTTTGTAGGGACATGGATGAAACTGGAAAACATCATTCTCAGTAAACTATTGCAAGGACAAAAAACCAAACACCGCATGCTCTCACTCATAGGTGGGAATTGGACAATGAGAACACATGCACACAGGAAGGGGAACATCACACTCCAGGGACTGTTGTGGGTTGGGGGGAGGGGTGAGGGAGAGCATTAGGAGATATACCTAATGCTAAATGACGAGTTAATGGGTGCAGCAAACCAACACGGCACACGGATACATATGTAATAAACCTGCACATTGTGCACATGTACCCTAAAACCTAAAGTATAATAATAATAATAAAAAAAAGAATATCTTATGTGAGCTTTTCCCCTTCGTTTCTGTGTGGAAGTCAATATGATCATACATTCTGCCCTGCTTTTAAAGCTAAGTTTTCATCAGAGTACATGATCCTTTCTCCTTCATTTTCCTCTGGGATCTTCTTTTATCTTTTTTTTTTATCTTTCTCATTTATATTTTCAGCTGTTCAAATTCTATTGGCTTTTGCATCTTAATATGTAAAGACTTCATATTTCTGAGAAACAAGTTAAAAAATGAGAAAACAAAGAATATTTACCACTCTCAATTTTATAACAGGAATGTGACGAAATCGAAAGATTACTCTGTAAGTAGCAAGTATGGTAGATAAAGAGGGATGTCAATGAGACTGGAAAGGTATCTGGGACTTGAGTAAAGAGGAACTGGAACAGGGGCAGAGGCAGTTGTATGGGCCCGTGTGAATGGGAAAAAGAGAGACAATGAAAGAATAAGGGCAACAGGAGTATAATTACAGTGTGCAGAGTGACAGGATTTGATGCTATGTGGCACAACACTTTGGCAGGAAAGAGAGTTATAGAGGGTTGTTTGGAAATTTTGCTTTTGTTTTTGTGAAGTAATTATCTACATATTTGTTTTCTACTGGACATGACACATATTTAAGACTGGATAAATGTTCTCCTGTGTTTGAATTCCAAATAAATTATATTTAGTATCAATTCTGTGATTCTTTTATAATGACTGAGAGCTCATATCTTAGAAATTAGCCTAATTCTAATATAATTAAATGCAATTACTGCTCTGCTTAAATATATAACACATTTCTATAAAAAATACACATTAAGAGAGTAGAATTGTCACCATTTGGTGAGAATGGGGATATGAATGATAGATACTTCTTGTGTATATTACCGGTTATAAGAGAGTAAGCTTTTATATTATCATAAGGTCAGTTAGAAAAAGCTGCTGCATCAAAATGGCTGCTTTTCATCTCAATTTTTCACTTGTATGATTGAGAAGTTAATCCATGAAACTTCAGTAGTAAAGCAAGGCTGATGCTTAATAAATTTAATGACTCAAAAAAAATGGAATAATTTAGGTTGTGAAACTGTGGCTACATTAAGTGATTTTAATTAAAGAGAGAATTTGCATAAGCAAATAGTAATTATGCAAGTTGAAATTTAGTCAAGCCACTAAGGTCATCTGAAAGTGCTGATCCTAATATATACGTAGGAAACAAAGTGGCATGTGACTATATTTTTTTCTGAATACCCAAAATAGCATGTGTAAATTTACATTTATCAACAAGGCATGATAAAAGGAGAATCACATAATCTCTATTTCTTACAAAGTCTTCCATTTTAAACACTATATATAAACATTTCCTTGAGAACGGCACTGTTAATGAGAAAAAATAAATCCTGGTAAAAGAGATTACTAGGTCACTTTGATGACAACAGATATTGCAAAATAAAGAAGAGAGAGGTAGTGAAAAATAAAAAAAATGCTCTGGTTTTTGTTTTCCTATGTCTAGTAAAAAAAAGTATTTTTTCTTTGCAAGAAAGGAATAGATAGAGCATCTTAAAACTGCTGCTGTCATGTGACATCTTAAAGCCTTAAAACTATTTTATTTACATATTTTCCTTCATATAGAATGAGCATCAATTAGTTTTAAATGATTTTATATGCCAATATTAGGTAAGCTAAAGAATGGGTTAATGGAGGTTAGAATACAAAACTCAGATATAATTTTGTATAAGTAAATGAAGATTTTCTTTATTGAAAGCCTTTTTAACCTAGAATAATGAGTACAGCTGTCAAGATAGGTTATGAATGAAAACGTAATCACCTGGCAGCTGAGTTCAGGATGTAATTATGTTACTTGTATAAGCACGTTATGGTAGCCCAGGGTAAACCAGGCTCTGACAGGACAGGTAGTTTATCCAAAAGGGAATTTGAGATTAAAATGTGAAAGTCATTTTAAATGAACTGACACATTTCTAAGTTGCAAATAAAAAAAATTTCTAGAATATTATTTGAACTTATAATTGCTTTTCAACGTAAGGCTTTATTAAATTATTAATTAAAATGCATGTATTATCTAGATGAGCTAGCTGCACCAATCTGGATGGTACAGTAGAGTCACAAGAGTATTAATAAGATAAATATCTTCCAGCTTGTCCCTATCACAAGCAGCATTTGTTTCAAGGCCAAAGACAGAAAGTTTAACCATCTTTTCTGTAGCATTTTAAGCATACATGAAAGAAGAAATTTCTAGAAATAATAAAGTGGAAAAATGATTATCAATTATATATTAAGAATGTCTCTCCATTTCTATTCATTCAGTGAGCAAATAGAAAAATGCGTTTAGGTAGAAGTTTTCAGATTTAATCTCAAGGAAGAAATATAGTATGTTTTAGATGAATAAATCACAAACGAAAAATGCTCCCTGTTAACAATATCTGTATTATTTACCTGACTATTCTCAAATATGATCCCTTATTTTGATCACCTTCATGTTCAGTTGACATTACTGCTGAGTATAAAATAAAATTTTTAGTTATTTAAAAAATTATAATTGACATAATTTTGCATATTTATGGGGTACAATATTATGCTTTAATGCATGTATACATCGTGTAATGATCAAATCAGAATAATTACCACATCCAACACTGTAAATATTTATCATTTCTTTCTGGTGATAACATTTGAAATCTTTTCTTCTAGCTGTCTGGAAATGTACACCACACTTTTATTAGCTATAGTCACCCTACTATGTAATAGAATGCAATAACTATTCTTCCTGTTTGACTTTTATTTTGTACCCTTTGATCAACCTCTCCCAGTACACCCACCTTCTGCCCCCATCCCCAGTCTTTGGTACACACTATTCTATTCTATACTTTTATGCAATCAACTTGTTCAGATTCCACGGATTAATGAGATAATACAGTGTCTTTCTGTGCCTGGCTTATTTCATTTAACATTGTCTTCCAGAGTCGATGTTGCTGTGAATAACACTATTTCATTCTGTTCTATGACCCAAGTAGTATTTCATCATATATATAATACTATACCGTATACAATGAAACAGTATTCCATTGATTAAATACATACATACTTACATACATATATGTGTGTGTGTATATATATATGTACATATGTATGTATATATTTAATCAATAGAATACTATTTCATTGTATATGGTATAGTATTCCATATGTGATGGAATACTATATATATATATACACACACACACATAATGAACAGAATAAACATTAAGTGATTTTATGTCTGTATATATATATAAATACACACACATACAATGGAATATTATATATATATTTACACATCACATATTCTTTATTCATGTGAGATGAGCATTTAGGTTGATTCTATTCTTGGTTATTGTGAATAGAACTGCAATGAAATTAAGAGTACAGATAATTCTTTAACAAACATACTCTACTTCCTTTGGATAGTTCTATTTTTAATTTTTTAAGAAACTACCACACTGTTTTCTATAATGGTTGTGCTAATCTACATTCCTACCAACAGAACATAAGTGTTCCCTTTTTTCCACATCTTCCGTAAGGTTTGTTATGTTTTGTCTTTTTGATAATAGTCATTTTAGTTAGGGTGAGGTAATATCTCATGGTTTTGATTTGCTTTTTCCAATGACTATTGATATTGAATAGTCTTTCATATATCTGTTGGACATTTGTATGTCTTCTTTTGAGAAATGTGTACTCAGATCTTTTGACCGTCTTTTAATTGGATTATTTGTGGATCTATCTTTTGTTTGCCATTGAGTTGTTTGAGTTCCTTATGTATATTCTGGATATTAACCTTTTGTCAAATGTATAGTTTGCAAATACTTCCTCCCATTCTATAGGTTGTCTCTTCATTATCATGATTGTCTTCTTTGTTGTGCAGAAGCTGTTTAGTTTGACATAACCCTATTTTTCTATTTGTTGCTTTGGTCGCCGGTGCTTTTGAGATTTTGTTGAAAAAAAAAATCTCCTAGCCTGATGTTCGGAAGTGTTTCTCCTATGTTTTCTTTCCATTGGAGGTCATATATTTATGTCTTTAATCTATTTAGAGTTGATTTTTGAACAGAGTAAGTGAGAGGAGCCTTGTTTAATTCTTCTGCATGTAAACATTCAGTTTTGCTTGTGCCATTTTTTTTTAAGAAATGATTCATTTTTCAACGTGTGTTTTGGCACCTGTGTTAAAAAGCAGTTGGCTATAAATGTATGGATTTACTTCTGAACTCTGTATTCTGTTCCATTAGTCTATAAATCTATTTTCATGCTAATACCATGCTGTTCTGGTTACTATAGCATTATAGCATATTTTGTTGTCAGGTATTGTGATGCCTCCAGCATTACTTTTTTTCTCATGATTGCTTTGACTATCCAGGATCTTTTGCATTTCCAAATGAATTTTAAGGTTTGTTTTCTATTTCTGTGAAGAATGCTATTGTTATTTTCATAGGGATTGCATTGAATCTGTAGATTGCTTTGGGTAATACAGACGTCTTTAAAATATTAATTCTTCCAATCTATGAACACAAAATATCTTCTTATTTATTTGTATTTAATTTCTTTCATCAGCATTATCTAGTTTTCACTGTAGAGATGTTTTGCCCCTTGGTTAAGTTTATTTCTAGGTATTATTCTTGTAGATATTGTGAATAGAATTGGTTTCTGGATTTCCTTTGCACATCATTTGCTATTGATGTGTACAAATGCTATGGATGTTTGTATGTTGATTTTGTATTCTATAAACTTTACTAAATGTATAAATTCTAATAGCTCTTGGATGGAGTCTTTAGGGTTTTTATATACATAACAATATGAGAAAACAAGAGCAATTTGACTTCCTGTTTTCCAGTTTGGAAAATTTCCCTTTATTTCTTTCTTTTGCCTAATTGCTCTGCTAGATCTTTTAGTACTAGGTTGAATAAAATAAGTGGAATTGGTTATCCTCATCTCGTTACAGATTTTAGAGGACGTTAAAATTATAAGTTGTTTTTGGTAAGCCTCATGGTAAACACAAAGCGAAAATATTTAATAGAGTAAAAACAAAAAGCGAAAAAGTAAAAATAAAAAATAACTAATTTAAAACATATTACCAAAGAAAATAACTTTTTTTTTGTCACACAAACTATTTTTTTAATTATACTTTAAGTTCTAGGGTACGTGTGCACAACATGCAGGTTTGTTACATATGTATACATGTGCCATGTAGGTGTGCTGCACCCATTAACTCATCATTTACATTAGGTGTATCTCCTAATGCTATACCTCCTGCCTCCCCCCACCCCACAACAGGCCCCGGTGTGTGATATTCCCTTTCCTGTGTCCATGTGTTCTCATTGTTCAATTGCCACCTGTGAGTGAAAACATGCAGTGTTTGTTTTTTTGTCCTTGCGATAGTTTGCTGAGAATGATGGTTTCCAGCTTCATCGATGTCCCTACAAAGGACATGAACTCGTCCTTTTTTATGGCTGCATAGTATTCCATGGTATATATGTGCCACACTTTCTTAATCCAGTCTATCACTGATGGACATTTGGGTTGGTTCCAAGGCCTTGCTATTGTGAATAGTGCCACAATGAACATACGTGTGCATGTGTCTTTATAGCAGCATGATTTATAATCCTTTGGGTATATACCCAGTAATGGGATGGCTGGGTCAAATGGTATTACTAGTTCTAGATCCCTGAGGAATCGCCACACTGACTTCCACAATGGTTGAACTAGTTTACAGTCTCACCAACAGTGTAAAAGTGTTCCTATTTCTCCACATCCTCTGCAGCACCTGTTGTTTCCTGACTTTTTAATGATCGCCATTCTAACTGGCGTGAGATGATATCTCACTGTGGTTTTGATGTGCATTTCTCTGATGACCAGTGATGATGAGCATTTTTTCATGTGTCTTTTGGCTGCATAAATGCCTTCTTTTGAGAAGTGTCTGTTCATCTCTTTTGCCCACTTTTTGATGGGGTTGTTTGTTTTTTTCTTGTAAATTTGTTTGAGTTTTTTGTAGATTCTGGATATTAGCCCTCTGTCAGATAAGTAGATTGCAAAAATTTTCTCCCATTCTGTAGGTTGCCTGTTCACTCTGATGGTAGTTTCTTTTACTTTGCAGAAGCTCTTTAGTTTAATTAGATCCCATTTGTCAATCGTGGCTTTTCATATCCAGCCAAACTAAGCTTCATAAGTTAAGGAGAAATAAAATCCTTTACAGACAAGCAAATGCTGAGAGATTTTGTCACCACCAGGCCTGTCCTACAAGAGCTCCTGAAGGAAGCACTAAACATGGAATTCTACACCAATAACAGGCAGAGAGCCAAATCGTGAGTGAACTCCCATTCACAATTGCTTCAAAGAGAATAATATACCTAGGAATCCAACTTACAAGGGACGTGAAGGACCTCTTCAAGGAGAACTACAAACCACTGCTCAATGAAATAAAAGAGGACACAAACAAATGGAAGAACGTTCCATGCTCATGGGTAGGAAGAATCAATATCATGAAAATGGCCATACTGCCCAAGGTAATTTATAATTTCAATGCCATCTCCACCAAGCTACCAATGACTTTCTTCACAGAATTGGAAAAAACTACTTTAAAGTTCATATGGAACAAAAAAGAGCCCTCATTGCCAAGTCAATCCTAAGTCAAAAGAACAAAGCTGGAGGCATCACGCTACCTGACTTCAAACTATACTGCAAGGCTACAGTAACCAAAACAGCATGGTACTGGTACCAAAACAAAGATATAGACCAATGGAACAGAACAGAGCCCTCAGAAATAATACCACACATCTACAACCATCTGATCTTTGACAAGCCTGACAAAAACAAGCAATGGGGAAAGGATTCCCTATTTAATAAATGGTGCTGGGAAAACTGGCTAGCCATATGTAGAAAGTTGAAACTGGATCCCTTCCTTACACCTTATAGAAAAATTAATTCAAGATGGACTAAAGACTTAAATGTTAGACCTAAAACCATAAAAACCCTAGAAGAAAACCAAAGAAACTAACTTAATCACAAAGTAAGATGAAAAGAAGAAAGAAAGAAAGGGAGTAGTTACCAAACAACCAGAAATCAATAAAATGTCAGCAGTAAGTTCTTACCTATCAATAATAACCTTTAGTGTAGATTGACTAAATTATTTAATTAAAAGACAGAGAGTGGCAGAATACATTAAAAACAACAAAAATATGACAAACCAAGACCCCAGCTGCCAACAAGCAACTTACTTCAACTATAAACACATAAATAGATTGAAAACCAAAGAAAGGGATGAAAAAAGACATTCCGTGCAAATGGAAACTAAAAAAGAGTAGGGGTAGCTAGACATATTGAATAAAACAGACTTTAAGTTAAAAATGATTTTTAAAAAGACAAAGAGGGTCATTGTGTAATGATACAATACAGCAAGAGGAGATAACAATTGTAAATATATATGTACCTAGTATTGGAACACCTAAATTTATAAAGCAAATATTTACAGACCTAAAGGGAGAGATTGATGGTAATACAAAAATTACTAACTTCAGCACTCCACTTTCAGCAATAGATAGATCGCCCAGACAGAAAATCAACAAGGAAACATTGAGTTAAACTGTACTCCAGATCAAATGGACCCAACAAACATTTACAGAGCATTCCACCTGAGAGCAGCACAATATATATTCTTCTCAATAGCACATTTAAAAATTATCCAGCATGAATTATGTTAGGCCACACAAAAATCTTACCAAATTTTAAAGCTGAAATCATATCAAGTATATTTTCTGACCACAATGACATTAAACTAGAAATTTATAACAAGTGGAACTTTAGAAACTGTATGAATAAATAAAAAGCAAACAGCATGCCTATAATCCACCAGTGTAGCAATAAAGAAATAAAAAAGAAATAAAAAATTCCTTGAGACAAAAAAAGAGGAAATACAACATACCAAAACTTATGGGGAAGAGTAAAAGCAGTTCTAAGAGAGAAGTTTACAGCAATAAATGCTTAACTGAAAAAAGTAGAGGGATTTCAAATAAACAACCTAACCTTACACCTCAAAGAACTAGAAAAACACAATCTAAAGCCAAAATTAATAGAAGAAATGAAACACAAATGATCAGAGCATAAATAAATGAAGCAAAAACTAAAAAATACAAAAGATTAATAAAGAGCTGTTTTTTGCAAAGATAAACAGAATTAAAAAAAACTTTAGCTGACAGGAAAAAAGAAAACAAATAAATGTAATAAAATTTAAATTATTGATCTTTTTTATTATTACATACTATTTTTACTTTTTTTGTTATTCCATCAGTTGCTTCATTTGAGAAATTTGGATTCAGTTAACTGGGAATACTTTGCTATAGTAGTAGGTTAGTTGGATACTAATTTTTGGTTTACAACGTATTTTTAAAACATGGCATTTTGTTAAATCATCAAAACTTATAAAGATAGTATTTATAATTTTGCTAAAGGAGCTAAAGTTCTGGGAAATATTAACATTAAACATTAAACATTATAGGGTTTCTTAATTGTAAAACAGACATTTGGCCAAAGTATTTTTTTTCCCCCAGTGTTCCTTCTTCCCTAGAATACTACTAATTTGGCAAAATGTCAATGAATCTTGTTAGATTCCCACACTAGTTTCAAAATAAAAATAATGACATTTAAATCATAGGAACTAACTTGCCAAGGCTTGGGAGCAGTTTAATTACTAAGGTCCACATCAATGATTTTGGATTATTAAAAGGGCATAGACCTCAGGCATTGCTTTTTAATTTTATTCTAATGAGATAAAGGCTAACTGAAACAGCTGTATGATGAGAACATATTTGAGATCTTTTTTGTAATAAAAGTATTGATATCAGAAAAAAATTTAGTTGTGAGTGGAGAGGCAGCTGGAATCAAAGTTTATAAATTTCTACTATAGCCAAAAATAGAAATCGTTTTATATTTTTAGTATTTACCTCTAATGTTACACTAAGTCTTTAAGATCTAATGGGATTAATTAAGAAGGAATTAGTTATCTGGCTATAGAGTCAATTTCTTCCTTTACCAAATCAGTACCTAATAGATTTTATTTTTTACTTCTTTTTTTTTTTTTTTTTTTTTTTTGTTTTTTTTGTTTTTTGAGACGGAGTCTCGCTCTGTCACCCAGGCTGGAGTGCAGTGGCACAATCTCGGCTCACTGCAAGCTCCGCCTCCCGGGTTCACGCCATTCTCCTGCCTCAGCCTCTCCGAGTAGCTGGGACTACAGGCGCCCAATCGTAATCTTACTTACTCAAAAGTGTTTGTCTTTCTATTCACAGAATTAACTAAATCTAGTATTTTACAAAATTGTACAGTTTTCTAGGGATTGTGCGAGAAGAAAAGTTTTCATTAAGAAGTTATATGAATGTTTCTGCTCTGTCTTTTAAATATTTCAAAAATATTTTTACATTTTTAATATATGAGGACACAACAGCAATATAAAGAGACTAGACTTGGTGTAAGACCGAAAGTCAGTTTCCAACTCATATGCTTTTATTTGTATAAATTCACCAAGTCCCCAAGTATTTCAGAAGAATACAATTATTCATGTTATGAATCAAATTATGATGGGGTTAAGTAAAATTAAAATTCATGTCCTTGGTAAACATATTAATTCAAATCTTGCCATGTAATTAGAATGCTGAATTATTAGATGGAGATTAGATGAGTTTTTCTTGGAAGAATGAATATTCACTATATATCCCAAGACACATTCCAATTTCATCAAGATTCTAAATGTGCTCTTATCACTGTGCTCTCCTGATTTATAATATTTTCCTTAACCACACTTCCTATATTTTAACAAACTCTATGTCTGTCATTTACGTTATTGAAAGTGATGAATTCAGCTCAATCTTTTTTTCCTAGTTAATTTTATTCCACATAATACCCCTTGCTTTGACAACTGGGAAGGGAGTTGTTATCCAAATGTTTTAAATATATGAATATGCTGGAATGCAACTAAAATCACTATGCAGTTACTTCCTTTCAAAATGGTTCAGAAGATTTCAAACAAACTGTTCAGAATATTTAACAGAATAACTAAATATTTTAACTTAAAATTCATTAAACCATACTGTGAAACAGTGAAGAGAATTCTACATATTTGGGAAATTTATAGACATGCCATTCATACTTGCTTAAAATCAAATAGCTCATACAATGTACTAATTTTATTCTAAGTGGTAATATTTATACATTTTAATTTATAGATATCAAGTAACATGCAACTCAGACACTAATATATTAGGAGAAAAGTAGAATATCCAAGATAACTTTAAAATAAAGCAAGGTTTCCAACTCACTTTCACATCAGCAAGATGATATTAATCTATTTTTTAAAATTTTACTTTAATCTCTGGAAGTACAGATCCAAACTAATATTCTTTTTGCTATGTTTTTGTATTAGTGATTTTTTGACAGATAAATTGTAAATTATAATTGCTGGAATACATGATTAGCATGATGTGGAGTCAGGAAGCCTAGGTTCAAATACACGTTGTCACACCCAATAGAGTAAGGACTTTGGTGAGGTTATTTAGTAATTTTATATTTGTTTTCTCACAAGCAGAACAAAGACAGTAGTGGCTTCCACTTCTGAGAGCTCTTCTAGAGAGATTGAATAAGTTGTCACGAGTAAAGCACTTAAAACACCACTTCATACATTGGTACCCTTTAAATAGAAGCTATTCTTCTACCACATTTTATGATTTTCAGATCACTTGAAATTTTTGCAATATGCATGTTTCGACGAGGAAAACGTTTTTCACTGCCTTTGTACTGTGAAAGGGCAGTGAAATGTTGGAAACATTTCCAAGACAATCAATAATGTGAGTCTCAGAAAGGACATTACTGGTACCTTTAGAGGAGCCTTAGTGCAAAGGCATTTCGTTTCTAAGCACGAGTTCTGATTCTTCTTTTGTTACAGTGTTATATAGCAAGCAAATCAATTCAAGTCTAATGTAATTTTAAATGTAAGGTAAACATTAATGGTAAATATAACTAAAAATAAAGAAATAAATGTGTTTATCTCAACTGGTGTCTGTATTTTTACTATTTACTATACTGAAATGCAATATGTTGGTTAGAGAAAAAAGTTACGTTTTATTTTGCCGAACTGAATATTTTATGAATTGCCTTTTATCACTAAGTCTGAATGGATTTTTTTTCAATATAAATTGAATTAGATACCACTTGACTAACAAATGGATGTTTTGGGGAAAATTAGCACATTTCCATAACACAATTTTGTAAAAATGTAAATAGGTATGCCTTTCAGGTGAAAACTTTGGTGAAATGTATGCTTTTGAAAATCTATCAAGAGAAAATAAAGAGAATCAAAGGTGAATTTGGGCAGAATACAAATACTGAAGTATATGCCAAAATTTTAATTCAAGCAGTAGTCACTTTTCACAGTCCCAATACACATGGATTTTCATTACTAAGTTTTAGTGGTTTAATTAAATAACACCAGTGCAACAATAAGAAGGTACAAATTTCAGCTACTACAGTATATTAACTGAGTAATTCCATGAAGTACAAACTTTGCTGCTAGCTTTTCAGTCCAAAATTCATTAAGTGAAACCAGAGGTACATAATAATCACCAAACACATCACTTATCTCAAAGTCTGCATATCTGTAATTCAGTTAATACATAAATAGTAAAGCATACAGTTGTGCTGTTTCCTTGTTCTCAGTAATAAATACAGGTGATATTTTATTGAAGAAATAATCAAGAGAAAAAATTGGCCGACAAAAATAAAAGGGCACAAAGAAGCAAAGAGTGATAATTCTGGTAGTAAAATTCTAATCAAATGTAAATTAACCTATAGAAGAAACAGACTGACCATTTGTTCTGGGAATGTTGACACTGCTACTGTTCAAGGGATTCTAAACATGGAGGCAGAAATAGTTAATGAAGGCAAAAGTATTGACATAAATGAAGGGGAAAGTTTGAATAGAAAAGATGATGTCCCAAAGAAAGTGAATGGAGAAAATTTCACAGTAAGGACAATCTTGAAGATATTGCACAACATTGAAACAAAAAAAATTAAATGTTGGAAACTGAGCCAGATTTAGAAAGAATATGATAACTGGCCAAGTTATAAAAAGGATTCTCATTTCATATTGTGCATTATAAAATGAGAAGGCAAACACTGTTCAAATTACCCTTGATAAGATTTTTTCAAAGAAATAAAACAATTATCAATGTTTCGAATGTTGTATATAACTGTGCAAAATAAATATTTGATTATTTTTTAATTTTCCCATGTATTTATCATCAACAATAAGAGAATTTCAGTGTTCTGACACAATTGTTTAAAGGTAATAAGATAATCCTCTTTTTTCATTGGTAATTAAGACTATTTTGCATGTATTTAGCCTGCTTCATCAATTTGTACTCTTATAATATCATAAATTGCAAACTGTGTATACTTATTATTGGTTATTTACAAGTGAAGAATTGATATGATATTTATTACTTACAATAAACATACACTATTTTTGGTAAATATATGCATACCAATAAAATAATATATAGTATATGTATATGTATTCATAGACATGTATTAGTCTGTTTTCACACTGCTAATAAAGATATACCCAAAGCTGAGTAATTTTTAAAGGAAAGGGATTTAATTGACTCACAATTCCACATGGCTTGGGAGGCCTCACAATCATGGTAGGAGTTTATTGAGGAGCAAAATTGCATCTTACATGGTGGCAGGCAAGAGACTGTGCAGGGAAAATGCCCTTTTATCAAACCATCAGATATCATGAGACTTTTTCACTATCATGAGAACAGCACAGGAAAACCTGCCCCCATGATTCAATTACCTCCCACTGGGTCCTGCCCATGACACATGGGAATTGTGTGAGCCATGATTCAAGATGAAATTTGGATGGAGACACAGCCAAACCATATCATTCCTCCCTTGGCCCCTCCCAAATCTCATGTTCTCACTAATCATGCCTTTCCAACAGTCTTACCTATGAGCCTGTAAAATCAAAAGAAAGTTAGTTACTTCCTAGATACAATGGGGGTACAGGCATTGGGAATACACCCATTCCAAATGGGAGAAATTGGCAAAAACAAAGAGACTATGGGCCCCATGCAAGTCCAAAATCCAATGAGGGAGTAAGTAAATCTTAAATCTTAAAGTAAATCTTACATTCAAGTCACACTGATGCAAGAGGTGGCCTCCCATGGCCTTGGGCAGCTCCACCCCTCTGGCTTTGCAGGGTGCAGGCCTCCTCCCAGCTTCTTTCACAGACTGGGGTTGAGTGTCTGCAGCTTTTCCAGGCACATGGCGCAAGCTGTTAGTGGATTTACCATTCTGGAGTCTGGAGGACAGTGGCCCTCTTCTCACAGCTCCACTAGGCAGTGCCCCAGTGGGGACTCTGTGTAGGGGCTCCGACCCCATATTCCCCTTCCACATGCCCTAGCAGAGGTTCTCCATGAGGGCTCTGCCCTTCAGCAGTCTTCTGCCTGGACATCCAGGCCTTTCCACTCATCCTCTGAAATCTATGTGGAGGGTCCCAAACCTCAACTCTTGACTTCTGTGCACCCATAGCCTCAACACCACATGGAAGCTGCCAAGGTTTGGGGCTTATGCCCTCTGAAGCCACAGCCTGATCTATACTTTGGTGCCTTTTAACCGTGGTTGGAGTAGCTGAGATGCAGGGCACCAAGTTCCTAGGCTGCACAGAGCTGGGAGGTGGGGAGGTGACTGGGCTTGGGCCACAAAAACATTTTTCCTCCTAGGCCTCAGGGCCTGTGATGGGAGGGACTGCTGTGAAGACCTCTGACATGCCCTGGAGACATTGCCCTCATTATCTTGGTGATTAACATTTGATTCCTTCTTACTTATGCAAAATTCTGCAGCAGGCTGGAATTTCTCCTCAGGATTTTTTTTTTTTTCTATTGCATCATCTGGCTGCAAATTTTCCAAACTCTTATGCTCTGCCTCCCTTTTAAACATAAATTCCAATTCCAAATCATATCTTTGTCAATACATAAAACTGAATGCCCTTAATAACATGCTAGTCACCACCTGAACACTTTGCTGCTAAGAAATTTCTTCCACCAGATGCCTAAATAATCTCTCTCTAGTTCAAAGTTTCACAAATCTCTAGGACAGAGCAAAATGCTGTCTCTTTACTAAAGCATACAAAGAGTCACTTTTGCTCCAATTCCCAACAATGTCTAATCTTCACCTAAGACCACTGCAACCTGGACTTCGTTTTCCATATGTCTGTCAGCATTTTGGTGGAAGCCATTCAACAAGTCGCTAGGAATTTTCAAACTTTCCCACATCTTCCTGTCTTCTGAGCCCTCCAAGTCTCTAGGAAGTTCCAAACTTTCCCAAATTTTCCAGTCTTCTTCTTATCCCTCCAAACTGTTTTAACCTCTGCCTATTTCCCAATTCCAAAGTCACTTTCACATTTTTGGGTATCTTTACAGCAGCACCCTACTCTCTACCTGCCCTACTCTTTACCACCCTACTGCAGTACTAATTTAATGTATTAGTCGGTTCTCATGCTGCTAATACATACCAGAGACTGGGTAATTTATAAAGGAAAGAGGATTAATTGTCTCACAGTTCCATATGGCTAGGGAGGCCTCACAATCATGGCAGAAGGCAAATGAGTAGCAAAATCACATCATATGTGGTACTGGCAAGAGAGCATATACAGCGGAACTGCCGTTTTATCAAATCATCAGATCTCATGGGACTTATACACTATCAGGAGAACAGCACAGGAAAATCTGGTCCCATGATTCAATAGCCTGCCACTGGGTCCATCCCATGACATGTGGGCCTTATGGCAGCTACAATTCGAGATGAGATTTGAGTGGGGACACAGCTAAACCATATCATGTTTGGATTGAGCTGATTGTTTTAAAGTTTACATTAGATAGAAGCTACCTTCTTGTTTCTTATGACACTAATGATAAAACTGTTGAAATAATCTGAATTATTTTATCATTAATACAAAGAAAATGAGGCAATCTCAATAGCTGAAACAATACTAGTATTTTAAAGCCAAATACATATTCAGATAAAAGTTTCAACTATATCAGTGACTCCCAAGAAAGTCATACTGAAAACATCACAATGATAACATGACAAATGTTGCTCCAAATTAAAGGTAAAATATTCTTACAATTATATAATCGTTTCCATATAAGGTAGTTTCCAATGAATCTTTAAGGTTATAACAAATGACAGAGACATGTTGTATATCTTTATCTATATCACTAAACAAATCATCTCTAAAAGAAGAGACTCCTAAGATCTAAGAAATAAAGAGGAGCAAACATGAATATTACTACCCCTTCGACTTTTTGAAAGTTGGCTAAAAATATCCATAATAACAGTATCTATAACATGCCTACAAGCTAGAAAAATAGTTGAAATACAGGCAAATGTGATGAAAGCAAAAGATCCAGAAACTATACATGACTAAATAAAAAATGGTTGTGAGAGCATCCCCGTGCTGAGCTAGGCACAAGACCAGGGGCATATATTTTAGCATCTCTAAATTTCAGTTTTGTTGACTATAGAATAATTTTAAATCTATGCACATCAAGTGTTTATAATAGGGTATAAATAAAATGCAACTATGAAATCATTTGCAACTTTCAAAGTGTTGTCCAAAAATAGATCATTATAATGTATTTATTCCCTTAGTTTAGCTAAGTAACACATTAGCTACTGTCTTTATCAATATCAACCCTAAAATATACCGAATAGATGCTTTTCAGAGAACTTACCAAAATATGTGTTTTGAGGAAATAAAATACATCAACATTTCTTTCCAGTTTCATCTTCCTTTGCCATTTTCAGCATTAGCTTAGATGTTAAACAATGGATCACAGATCTGTAGAATGAACAAGGGGCAATTCTAATATGGGTCAAATGTATTAACTTCACTCTTGGTATTATTGAGATGTACTGGAGGGGAGGGCAATAAAGATGAGTTTCAACTGCAGCTTACTACACACTAAACTGACCTAACTGACTACAGTACATTTTTATTCACAAGTGATGACAAAGGGCTGTTCGTATGTACATGCCATACATTCATTTCAAAGTTCATGTCATTTTTTGAAAGCAGTGCTTGTTTTATAATTTATGAAATATTACAATGCATTATTTTTTGATAAGATGTGTGAAGGAACCAAATCCCCTGAAACCGTTTCACTGTTAGAATAAAAATTGTACTGCCCAGTGGCTATCCTGACCTGCTAATTGCTTCAAAATCTGAATTCATATTTATATCACATTTTCTAAGGTATGTACATGCTATGAACCTTTCTTTCTAGTGTCTTGCACTACATGAAGTAATATATGAGGTACTCTGAAGAAAATCAAAGTTTTGGCAAGATATTTTTCAATAGAATACTTCTGCATACATTATTCATTTTTGAAAAGATATTAGTAAAAGAATAAGAGGGTTATTCTTTGTGCTATAAAGTTCTATAGATTTTCACAAATGTTTAATGTTTTGTATTATACAGAATAGTTTCACTGCCCTATATTATCCTAGGATGGAATTCAGAATGAGATAAAAGAATTTAAATGTATCCTAAGTGTCTGTAACATCTGCGCTGAAGGGAGAGGAGGAATAAGGTGATGACATTAGTGCATTTGAAAATGAATGGAGTCTGTTAAGAATAAAGGGGGAAAAGTATTTTAAAAGGAAGGGAAAAGGGAAGATGATATTTTACATAAGGAATTATGTAAACTGAAAAAACTAGTAAACTGAAAGCTTAGAGTCGTATTTTTTGTATTTAGTGTTAAACATTTTCAATATAACACAGTGATTAAGTACACAGACACACAACTACAACTAGCCATTTAACCTTAATATAGAGTTTGAACTCTCCATTCTCTCTTTTCTGATCTGTAAAATGATGATGAAAATAGTACCTACCTTAGTTAGAAGTGTGAAATATTTATAAAAGATCACAATATATAAAGTAAATGCTACATCAGATTTTACAGTTATTATTACAGCTTACAAGGCAGCATGGACAGAGGTGACTAAAGAATTGTGATAAAGGAAGTCTTCAAGAGAATAAAAACAGACTGTGACTCTTCTGATAAGTGGAAGTGTGAACAGTTTTTGTTAGAGCAGGGGATATCCAGATTTGGTGAGCACAAGTTTACATTTTTTGGATTCTTCCTTTAGGAAAATGAATATAACCTTTAAAATACCAAACGAATTATAAGAGGGTATGTTTAATTTAGAATGAGAAATAAGTCACCACAAATTATATTTCAAATATTTAACAAAACCAATAAACACCATCAAGTTTAAAAACATAGAAAACTATTTTTAATTGATCACATGGAATTTCCATAATAATCTCAAGATTAACTTCTGGCTCCAGACGACTCAAGCTTTTCTTCTCCTCTCCTATGTACGTACTTCTGATGTGGGTTGCCACTGAACGCTTTGATACGGGTGCTAGACTCCTGCAGGACCTGTGCCTTCATCTCATAGTGCAAGGAAAGTAGAAAGTAATTGTTACAAACCACACAAACAGTGGACCATATGACTTTCCTATCTAAGGTTTCTTTCTTTGCAAGTGAAGGGAGGATACATTAGAATCAGAGAGAAAGTAAAATGAACTATTAACAAAGGGGACACAGGAGTAAAATATCTTTTATTTATCCCCTTATCTCCACAAAAGTCATAGTTTGGCAGATTTCAGAGGAATTCAAAACACTAATACATAGTTGTATATGCAACAATAATGGTATACCAACCAATAGGTATCAATAACGGTGAAAAGCAAGTAACACCAAAACTCTTATATTCTAGTGCATGCATTGAGAACATGAGAACCACAGAAAAAATGGCGGCATTTGTGAAGAATGATAAAACTTGATAAGATTTCTTCGGGCTCAGATTTGCAATTCAGTCTCAGATTTTAGAACATAGGGAGAATATTTTACCTTGGCAATTTTATAATCATATAATAGTCCATATTTGGAATTCTAGCAGAATTGTACACGAGACCTTACAATACCCAAGTAAAGAATGATAAAACATTTTTCTATTTTGATTGTAATAGTGGCTATATATCATTTATCAACATTTATTAGAATTGTTCACTATAAAGGATAATTTATTTGTATATAAATGGTATCTTAATAAAAATGTTTTCAAAATCTATTTGGGAATAATAATTATAATTAATAATAATAATGAAAATAATACCAAAGTAAAAATTAAAACAGAGACAAAAATATTTTCTATTTCAATCACAAGAGCTAAAATCCAAAAACGAAAAGACTTTTAAAATTTGAAGAGAAAAAAAATTGTTGTAAGGGAAAAAAAAATGTGAACAGAAATTTCATGTAAAATATAAACACAAAACACCTCCAACAAATAAAAAGATGTTCAACCTTATGAAGTTTTTTAGTTCAACCTAAACCTAATTATATTTTTAAAGTTATATGTGATTACATAATCTATTGGCAAATCTCTGAGGAACTAAGCATTCTCATAAATTCAGAAGATTCTCAGAGACTATTATGAACACCCATATACAAACAAACTAGAAAATCTATAGAAAATGAATAAATTCTTGAAAACACACAATATCTCAAGATTCAATCAATCAGGAAGAAATTGAAACGCTGAACAGACCAATACTAAGGATCAAAATTGAATCGGTAATAAAAAACCTCCCAACCAAAACAAGCCCCAGACCAGATGGATACACAGCAAAATTCTACCAGATGTGCAAAGTACTGCCACCAATTCTATGGAAAATATTTCAAAAAATTGAAGTGGAGGAACTCATCTCTAATTCATTCTATGAAGCCAGTATCATCCTGATACCAAAACCCAGCAAAGATAGAAAATAAAAATAAAATATAAAAAATAAATTAAAAAAACTACAAGTCAATATCCCTGATGAACATAGATACAAAAGTTTTCAACAAAATACTAGCAAACCGAATCCAGCAGCACATCAAAAATGTAATTCACCATCATTAAATAGGTTTCATTCCTGGGATCTAAGGTTGGTTCAACATAAACAAATCTATAAATGTGATTCACCACAAAAACAGAGCTAAAAACAATAACCATGATTATCTCAATCGATGCAGAGAGGCTTTTGATAAAATCCAACATCCTTTTATGTTAAAAACCCTCAGCAAACTAGGTACTGAAGGGGCATACCTCAAAATAATAAGAGCCATCTATGACAAACCCACAGCCAACATCATACTGAATGGGCAATAACTAGCAGCATTTTCCTTGAGAATGAGAATAAGACAAAGATGTTCACTTTCACCACCCCTGTTCAACATAGCACTGGAAGTCCCAGATAGAGTAATCACTCAAGAGAAAGAAATAAAAGGCATCCAAATAGGAAAAAAAGAAGTCAAACTATCTGTGTTCTCTGAAGATGTTATTCTACACCTAGGAAACCCTAAAGGCTCTGCCAAAATGCTCCTGGAACTGATAAATGATTTCAGTGAAGTTTCAGATTACAAAGTCAATGTACAGAAATCAGTAGCATTTCTATACAACAATAGCATTCAAGTTGAGAGTCAAATCGGGAATGCAATCTCATTTACAATAAGCACACACACACACAAATACTTAGGTATACATCTAACTAAGGAAAAAAAAAGATCTCAGCAAGGAGAATTTAAAATGCTGCTGAAAGATATCACAGATAACACAAACAAATGGAAAAATATTCTATGCTCGTAGATTGGAAGAATCAATATTGTTAAAATGTCCATACTGCCCAAAACAATCTAGAGCTAACGTTATTCTTATCAAATTACCAATGCCGTCTTTGTAGAAGAAAGAACAACAACAAAAACTATTCTAAAATTTGCATGGAATGAAAAAAGAGCCTGAATAGCTTAAGCAATCCTAAAGAAAAAGAACAAAGACGGAGGCAGTAGATTACCAGACGTTAATATACTACAATGTTAAAGTACACAAAATCATATGGTGCTAGTACATAGATGGAAATGTACACAGTTGGAACAGAATAGAGAACCCAGAAATAAACCCACAGACCTACAAACTTGACACAAATGAACAATTGGGAAAGGATTCCCTATTCAGTAAATGATGCTGAGATAGCTGGCTAGCTATATGTGGAAAAATAAAACTGGATCCCTTCTTTTCATCTTATACAAAAATTAAGAAGGATTAAATATTTAAATGTAAGGACTCAAACTAAAACGATCCTACAAGAAACCCTAGGAGACGTCGCTCTGGAAATCAGCATTGGGAAATAATTTGTGACTAATTCCTCAAAAGCAATGGCAACAGAAACAAAAATTGAGAAGTGGGCCCAATAAAACTAAAGAGCTCCTGCACAGCAAAAGAAACTAGTAATAAAGTAAACATACAACCTAGTAGACAGAAAAAAATATTTGATAATTATACAGCTGAAAAAGATCTAATATCCAAAGTCTATAAGAAACTTCAACAATCATGGACGCCAAAAACAATCCTGTTTAAAATGGAGGCAAAATACATGAACAAACGCCTCTCAAAAGAAGACATACAAGTGGCCAACAACCATGAGAAAATCCTCAATGTCACTAATTCACTAATCATCAGAGAAATATAAATTAAAATAATGCGGTACCATCTCACACCAGTTATAATAGCTATTATTGAAAAGTAAAACATAATAATAATAACAGATGCTGGCAAGGCTGTGGAGAAAAGGGAACACATACACTGCTGGTGGGAATGTACATTAGTTCAGCCTCTATGGAAAGCATTTTGGAGATTTCTCAAAGAACTTGAAACAGAGCTACCGTTTGATCCAGCAATTCCATGAAAGGGTGTGTATCCAAAAGAAATTATTCTACCAAAAAGACTCAAGTCCTTTAATGTTCATCACAGCACAATTCACAATTGCAAAAACATGGAATCAACTTAGGTGCCCATCAATGGCGCACTGGATAAAGAAAATGTGGTACATATACAGCACGGAATTCTAGGCAGCCATAAAAAAAAAACAATGGGGAAAATTTCCTGCCATTATTTTACTTTATATGATTAGAATGGCTAACTAGTATGCTAGTGGACAATCAATCAAAACAAAATAAAGAAAGAAACAAACAAAAATCCCAGGCTGTTGAAAACACAAATTCAGACTTGCTTTTCAGAGAAACTGAGATCCCCTTACTGATTTCACAGGATTTAGGAGGGTTAATTGAATAGATTAATATACAAAAGACACTCAGAAAAATGCCTTGCACATAGAAAGTACTATATATTTATTCCATTGCTATTATGGAATTTAAACATGGCATGGCATTAAAGATGATTTGTTCTAGTAAATAGTAGAAACTCCCATGCACTAACATGAAAGGCCCAACATGTAATACATTAATTTGTTATTAGTACCTAAGCTTATCTTTTTGAGTAAATGTCTGTAAATTTTTTTCTTCTGTTACATTCATTGGAACTGTGGTATTTGGATAATGTAAACTTATGTTGGTAAGAGGGAGAGTGAAATATGGAAAGAAATGAACACTGTCGGGAAAGTTGAGTCAAAGATATCGGTAAGGAAAATGAGGAGGGAACCAACATTTGCTGAGTGCTCAGTACGTACTGGGAAGAGCATTATGAACTCATAATAAAATATTTTATATAATCTGAAAGTTAGCCCTGAATATAAGTATTGCTATAAATATTGTTAGATGAAGAAATTTTAAGTATTGATATAAATATTGTTAGATGAAGAAATTTAAGAATCACAAAATTCCCGACCTAAAATAGCTTGTAGGTGGTAAAGCCGTATTTTGAAATGAGATTTTTTTAAATTAATAAATGTAGTATTTAATGATTTATCCTACTTTTAGCTAAGGTCAAGAGTGATAAGGCCGGGCGTGGTGGCTCACGCCTGTAATCCCAGCACTTTGGGAGGCCAAGGCGGGCAGATCACGAGGTCAGGAGATTGAGACCATCCTGGCTAACACAGTGAAACCCCGTCTCTACTAAAAATACAAAAAATTAGCTAGGCGTGGTGGCAGGCGCCTGTAGTCCCAGCTACTCAGGAGGCTGAGGCAGGAGAATGGTGGGAACCCAGGAGGCGGAGCTTGCAGTGAGCCGAGATCAGGCCACTGCACTCCAGACTGGGTGACAGAGCGAGACTCCGCCTCAAAAAAAAAAAAAAAAAGTGATAAATACAGTGTTTATTAACAGTTCACACGTAATAACACATATATTGTATTATTAACTTTTTACTATGTTTATAATAAAATGAGAGTATTATTACATCAAAGTTATAGTGATGAACATCACATGTTCACTAACTCAGCTGGGAACAGTCAAGTAGGTTAGGTACTTAAAGTTAAGAGAGTTGCCACAAATTGGTTACTAATTATAATAATAGTGATCATTTTTTATATATCTTATTTCATTTACTAACAATCTTAATAAAATACATAGTTATTGAAGTAATAATTTTAAAGTTAATGAGTTTGAGGCACAATAAAGTTAAAATAGAATGTTATGAGATCAAATCTCTACTCAGATCTCCCTGGCTATAAATCCTTTCTAATTTAAATGGTATTATATAATTCAAGTAAAAGGATAAAATTAATATATGATTTGAATGTTCATTTTGTAAGCATATAATAAATATGATGAAAGTTTGCTTAGAATAAAAGCATACTTAGGCTTATAGGCAAATGTCAGCCTAAAAATATTTAGGTATGGTCTGGGCGCGGTGGCTCACACCTGTAATCCCAGCACTTTGGGAGGCCGAGGGGTGCGGATCACGAGGTCAGGAGATCGAGACCATCCTGGCTAACACGGGGAAACCCTGTCTCTACTAAAAATACAAAAAATATTAGCAGGGTGTGGTGGCACACACCTGTGGTCCCAGCTACTCCGGAGACTGAGGCAGGAGAATTGCTTGAGCCTGGGAGGTGGAGGTTGCAGTGAGCTGAGGTCCGGCGTGCCACTGCACTCCAGCCTGAGCAACAGAGCGACACACAGACATATATTTACTGATAAATAAATCTATGGATACAGACATACATTTATTGTTAATAGATGTAGATATAAACTAAAAGAGAAAATAGTTCCTATATTACATTTTTACTTGAGCTTATTTCAACAATATTCATGAGTTCATATAGAAGGATAATGAAATATGTGTATAACCCACTTTAAATAGTCCTGGAGATTTTTATGGTTCAGGACAGGCCAGCTGGAATAATAAAAATCTCAGTACCTTAATGCAGTAAACATGTATATGTTATACTAGGTTTATACTATTTGTTAGCAGACTTTCTTCTATGCAATCATTGAAGGCTGCATTCTTAGTTCTTCCAGTGAGAGTGCCATTGCCTGGGACCTTGGAGCTTCCTTACCAGCACTCCACATTTAGCCAGGCAGGGAAATGAGGGAATAGTGAACGTGAAGTATTGTATATCCAACTGTATAGGTTAGGCTGAAAGTTTTCCATTCTTACTTTTGCCCACATTCCTATGGCCAGAATTCAGTTGCATGGCCATACCTAACTACAAGAGGTGTTAGGTGATCCCATGAAGAACACAGGAGGAGTTTGTTAAACAATTAGCCAAAATAAATTATAACATTTAAATAAGAAAAAATTAAATAATTAAGAACAAACATTAAACAAATAAAAATTTAAAACAGGGCAAAAATGTAATTTATTTGATATTGTTTCTTACCTGGTCCATATCTCAGACAGAAGGACCCACAAACATAAGATTACGGAAACTAGGGTCACAAGCTATGAACTTTAGATACAGGACAAAATATGAGAAAACACGTGGGGGAGCAAAAGTGCCTAATTTGCAAAACATTTATCTGATAAGGGATTAATATCCAAAATATGTAAGGCACTAACTCAATAGCAAGAGAACAAATAATCTGATTTAAAAGTAAGCAAAAGATCTGAATAGATATTTCTCAGAAGAAGACATAAACATGGCCAATAGTTTTAAGTAAAAATGCTCAACAACATTAATCATCAGGAAAGTATAAATTAAAACCACGAGATATCACCTCACATGAGTTAGAATAGCTATTGTTTTAAAAAAACAAAATATAAACATGAGTGCGGACGTACGGAAAAGGGAACCCCTGTACACTGTTGGGGAAAATGTAAAATAGTACAGCTGTTATTTAAACAAAACAGTGTGGGTGTTTCTCAGAAAATTAATAATAGAACTACCACATAGTCCAGCAATCTCACTACTGGATATATATTTTAAGGGATAGATATATATCTGATATATCTATGTCAGAAATTGAAATCTGTATGTTGAAGAGATATCAGCACTCCCATGTTCACTGCGGCGCTACCCATAATAGCCAAGATATGGAATCAACTTAATTATCCACTGATGAATGAATGGGGTGTGTGTGTGTGTGTGTGTGTGTATACACACTATATTTTCTTTATTCATCCACCAGCTACTTGATTCCATTCACACATACATAAAATGTGTGCCTTGAAGAAAAAGAAACTTTTCGGTTGGATTGATCAGTCTGGAGTATTATTCAGTCTTAAAGAAAGGGAATGCTGGCATTGGCAACAACATGGATAAAACTGTAGTACATTACAGTAAGTGAAATAAACCAGGCACAGACTGACAGATATTGCATCATCTCACTTATATGTGGAATCTAATATATGGAACTTACAGAATGCTAAAATGAGAAGACGTTGCCCAAAAAGTACAGTTTGAATTAAATAGAACGACTAAGTTGTACTTAGTCACTTAGTATGGTGGACTATAGTTAATAATAACGTATTGTATATTTGAAAATTGCTATAGGAATATATCTTAAATGCTTTCACTGCAAAAAATAGTGAGGTAATAAATATATTAATTAACTTGGTTTAACCATTTCACAGTGTTTACTTATATCAAACATAATGTTGTTGTCTTTGTTTGTGTGTTCCTATAAAGGAATACCCGAGGCTGGGTAATTGTAAAGAAAATAGGTTTATTTGGCTCATGATTCTGCAGGTTGTACAAGAATCATGGCACCAGCATCAGCATCTGGTTAGGGCCTCAGGCTGCTTCCACTTACAGCAGTAGGCAAAGGGAATTTGGCATGTGCAGACAGCACGTGGACCAAGAGGAGGCAAGAGAGTCAGGGGCAGGTGCCAGGTTGTTTTTCCTTTTGAGACGGAGCCTCGCTCAGCCACCCAGGCTGGAGTGCAGTGGTGCGATCTCTGCTCACTGCAACCACCATCTCCCCGGTTCAAGCGATTCTCCTCTCTCAGCCTCCTGAGTAGCTGGGATTACAGGCACCTGCCATCATGCCCGGCTAATTTTTGTATTTTAGTAGAGACGGGGTTTTACCATCTTGGCCAGTCTGGTCTTGAACTCCTGACCTTAAATGATCCACCAGCCTCGGCTTCCCAAAGTGTTAAGATTACAGCCATGAGCCACCGCGCCTGGCCCAGGTTCTTTTTAACAGGCATCTCTCTTAGGAGCTAATAGAGTGAGAACTCACTCACTACCCTGAGAATGGCACCCAAGCCATTCATGAGGGATCTTCCTCTGTGACCCAAATACCTGTCACTGGACCCCACCTCCAATAATGAGGATCAAATTTCAACTTGCTATTGGAGGGACCAATATCCACACTGTAACAGTTGTACATGATAAATGTATGCAATTTCATTTATAAATTATATCGTAACCAAACATAACTTGGATAAAAAGTGCATTTTCAAAAGTTAGGTGGGAAACATAATTGGAAATATAATTTAAGTGTAGCTAAAATTCTGTACTTTCTCATGCAGCAATTGAAAGTTGTTGAATAATTTTTTTAGATGAGAGTAAATGGTCGCATGTGTAAGTTGTGGAGATAATTTTCATTTTGGGGGGGGGCAAATAATATAAACAAATATTCTCAAGAAAGGATAATTGATGAGAAATGTACCCTAGAAGTTTAATTCAGAAATCTAAGAGCCTGAACTTGAGTGGCATTGTGAAGACGAAAAAGACAAATTGGAGATATTTCAGAGATAGAATAGAGAGGTGAAAATTTATTGAATAAATCAAAGAAGAGTTATAATCTAGAATGTAAATTTTGAAAGTAAAGTTGCCTTCCCTTAAATGAAGTCATCTATGAAATGTTCCTGGGTCTAACTAAAGTTATTTCCCAAGTGTCAGGAAAATAAGTCAAAATAACTACAAATAGGACAGGTTACAAGAGCAAATGAATTAAAGGAGAGAGTGACATGACTGCTAATGGCTCCCATTAAGTCCTTGCTATTGGTGTCGTTGATAAAGTTATAGAAAAAAATACATTTGACTATGCTTTTATTTAATGAAATCATACTGAACTTAGCACCATGTTATTAATTCTTGATATTAAATAGATGAAATATGTCTCTTGAAATCTATGTCAGCTTTAAATCTTGCAGATGCATTGATGTATAACTATACAGAATTAAATAGATGTCACCTAGAGAGGACTTGAGGTGTTTGTGATATGGAAACATCTTACATGGGAGAAAAATTATTATTGAAACTTTTTCAGTTGGTTTGGTAAGTCTGTTTGGCAATTTGTATGAAAACACAAGTTTCATTGTATACATATTATTTATTTTTATAATATTGACTTCAGAACACTTAAAATTGAATACTTTATAATAATCATAAGCATTACATTAGTTTATAATAATTTATTAAATATGACTTCAATGTATAATTGAAGGTCTGGAGCAAGAGATCATTTCATTTGCTACAATAGAGCCCATGAAAAGAAATATATGCTCTTCCTAACAGAGATTTTTATTTCAAATAACAGGATTTTTGTATCTTTCAAATATTTCTCTTTAATTCAATAGGACACTTCTACCCAAACAACAGACTCTCCTGTGACTTCTACCAGTTAGTATTGCTCGTTTATTTTATTATATTTTGCTGACAATGTAATGCATACTTTCAATGATTCTATACCTTCTTAAACAATGTCCTCTGTAATCTGTATACAGACCAAGGCCTGTGCATAAAGGATCTTTCTAGGAACGCGTAGCTCATTCTCATTTACATTTTATAACAAGTTCACATGATTTACCAAACAACAGGAAAAGCTATGTTTTAAAAATATTTTCTATTTGTGTTTTAAAATCTTAGGCATCATAAGGAAATTATTTGTTCTTCTAAAATTTAAATTTAAAAATTAAACATCGTTTAATTTTTAAACAATGTTTCTGAAGAGAAAAAAGATTCTGCATTTATCTGGAAGATAGCTTTTAACCAGTTTAATGAGTTTCAACTATGAGATGATTAAAATGAGTTATATGCATCTCACTTATTGAGTTTATAAAGAAATGATGATAGGCTATTAAGTATAATGATCATTAAAGCAAGTTCAAAATATAATGTTGCTTTTTTAACATAAGTGCTATTTTGCCATATAGTAATTTGTGATACTGTGAATCTTTGATGTCATAATTGGATCATCGTTTTTATGATTATATTACTAATATTTGAGGAGCTTTATCTCTATGTATTGTATCTAGTAATTAAAAGCTTAATAATGATGTTTAAAAGAATAAAGTGGAAAAGGAAAAAGTTGGAAGTTCTAAAAACATGGCATTGATATCTGATTCTCAATTAGAAAAATAATAAAGAATTCGTTCTGGCTAATACTATTGAATTTATCTTTCTTGGAGCTGAATAAGTATGAATGAAATTTTTAAATTTTTAAAATAAGCTCCCATGGTTTCAATAAAAGTAACGAAACTCACTGTCATAGAAAGAGACAAATCTTGAGTGAGATGTTTGAATGGATATTTTCTATAAGATTGTTGAATGTTTCCAGGTTGAGTTCAAAGAAAAAGTTAATTACTCCCTTTATAGTAATTATTTTTCTGAGGAAGAAAATATTCTTTTCAGGCATCCACAAAGCAAGCATTCATATATATTAATTACCAGAACGAAGGATTAACACAAAACAATTTCTTCATTTTTCACTATGAATGTAAGTGTAATTACCAGAAAGTAGATTTAGGGTCCTAGGAGCCTTCTAGTGCAACCTCCCTCATTTTACAGGGGGGAGGAATATGTTTCAGAAATGAAGAGTCATATTAAAAGCCATAGAGTGAGTATACTTTCCATTGATTTCCCTGAAGCTGCAGAGCAAAGAATGAAGAAAACACCAAGAGATCATTACATTATGTAACTTTATTAATCCGTGTAAAGTAAGCTGATATAGTATCGAGTTTACAAGCATTCATTTTACGTCAGACATAGAAAACCCTTGTATTTTTTATTTATCTTTTTCTTTTAGCATAATATTGATTCTATTTGTGTTATTTGCCTATCAAGCAAAGTTTGGTCAGCTGTTTGACTAGAGTTAATATTACTATTCTTTTGTATATGAAGTTTTCTATAGAAAGTATTCTTATATGATGACTGTATTAGCTTTCTGTAGAGAAAGAGAACCAGCTGAGAGGGAGGAGAGGACAGAAAGAGGGAGAGAGAGAGAGTGAGCGAGAGAGAAATTGAGATTGATTGATTTTCAGAAATTGGCTCAAAAATTTTGTATGCTAGCAAGTCAAAAATTGGTGAGGCAGAAAACAGGCTGGAAATTCAGACAGAATTTCTATTTTACATGCTTGAGACACTCCAGACTTTTGCCCTGAAGACCTTAAACTGACTGGATGAGGCCTAACCACATTATGGAGGATAATCTGCTTTGCATAAAGTCAAATAACTGTAAATGTTAATTACATTTACAAAATACCTTTACACCAATATTTAGACTAATGTCTAACCAAAAACCTAAGCAACATTGTCAAGCCAAATTGACATATAAAATTAATCATCACAATTATTAGAGGACATAAGTGAAATATTTAAAATGTTAGGCAACACTGGATGCTCAGGGAAATTAAGAGTTAGTAAAAACTGAATGTTTATTAGGGCTCCTAACACTTTTGAATGACTAGTTCAAGTTATTTTTCAGCAATAGATGAAGCTGAATTTCAGCAAGTCTTTTATATTTGTAATTTAAATTTAATAAAATAAACCTTGTGAAGCAATTAGTTTCATTCTAGACATGTAATACATATTCAATTAATGGTAGCTATAATTAAAATGAAGTTTTTACATTCAGTCTATTGCATTCATAGTGCTACTATTTTTTCCATTTTATAGATAAGAGAAATGATATTCATAAAGCATAAGCAACTTGCAGAAAATCATAGAATAGAAGAGCTTCTTGTATTTAGATCAGAAAATAAAGGAAATATTTTACAAGTAGACTTTAGAATGTCTAACAATATCTATGAACTGGAAAAATTTTGCTACATAATAGAAAACAGTCTGAGACGGAATCAGTGTTAGGTGATACTGAAGCCAGGAAACAAAATGGCAATAGTCTTAAAACAATATATTGAATAGGCTTTTATGAATACAATGTAAAAAGACAGCATTTAAATGTATTAAAATAATTTATAAGATTTTTTTCTTCACTTCTGAATGGCATATGTTGTTAAAAACTTGGCAAAAAAAAAGCATGCATGAGAAAATGAAATTATCAGTACTCTCATCCAACAGAGATTGCCACTATTAGTTTTTACACATAGACACACTGTGTTTGCTTTTTCTGTATACTAAACAATGTATTATAAACATTACAAGAAATCAATTTCTTTGGTTTTCTGACCACAGTCTAATAAGCATAATAATTACGAATATTTTTAAGTCACAGAAATAGTAATCACACAACAAAGGAATTACATTCATTTTATTTTTAACAATTCATTGGGTTTAAGTGGTAGCTCACTGTTATTTAATCTAATTTTGTACTACTTAGATTATTAGAAAGGCTGAACATTTTTCTTCTTTATTGGCCGTTTATATTCCTTATCTTGTGGATAGCCTGTCCAGATGCTTTAGTCCCAACAAAACTCAAATAATTATCAGTCACACTTTCAATTTCCTAGGAAATAAATATAAGTACAACTATATATTTGAGTAAACAATTTTAAATGGCCTGCATTTTCCTATAATAAAAGAGACTGATTTTCGCTGTAGAAAATTAAAAGAACATAAAAACGGGTGAAAAAGAATTTTTAAAAAGACACAATTGCCATCTATTGTTGTACCATTCTGATAAACTGAATAATAATGGCTAATATGTTGTCTTTTATTGATGTTTCTCACATATATATATGATTGCATATTTCTGCAAATAGATGATACATAAATCAATGATCTTTCACATGTCCTTTATACAAATTCTTAAAAGCAAACTCATATCTTAAAATTGTATGTCATGTTACTTTTTTACTAAACTTCTCCAGACTTTTGGCAAGATTTCCATGTATGAGTATACCACATTTTATTTATCCATTCACCTGTTAATGGAGAGGTGGTCCTGCCTTTTGAAGTATATAATTTTGAAGTATATAATTTCATATTTTGAAATTTCTTCTAAGAAAATAATTCGATATGGATACAAAGTTTTATAAGTAAATGCATTGAAGAAACTTTTAACAGTTACTTATTGCCTATTATGCGCCAAACATTATGTTAGCCATTGGATTAAAACAGTTAATGGCATTGACAAAATTTCTAACTAACTCCACTGAGATGAAACCCTAATGAGAATGATAATCAATAACAAAAGAACACATAAATATACACATATGCATATACATGTTGTCATATCGAGTATTGTTTAGCACGACATACTTACATGTAATAAAATATATAATTATAAAAATAAAATGAATTAATAGCATTGATCAATCTCAAGATTATTATGCTGAGTAAAATAAGCCAGACAGCAAAAGAAATATTCTGTATGGTACCATTTTAGTAAAATTATACAAAGCCAATTTAATCTGTAGAGATAAGAAACAAATCTGAAGTTGCCTTTACCCGAAGGCAAAAGGACAAATGGATATTTTAAAATGTTAAAAATTTTAAAAATTATTTTTAATTTTTAAATTTTTTCTTTTGGTTATTATGAGAATGAAAATATTTTGTTTGTACATAATTCATAAATTATCTTTGCCATTCTTTGTCTTTTTTTCCATGACAGGGTTTTTTCTTATTGATTTGCAGAGATTTTCAGATTAAAAAATACATATTTCATATATTTATTAAAGATTTTAATAAATTATCTTTTACTTTTCATGTTTAAAATCTTACTGAAATAAAGAAGTTTTTTTTTCTTTCTTTTTTTTTTTCATGAGACAGATTCTCGCTCTGTTGCCAGGCTGGAGTGCAGTGGCACCACCTCAGCTCTCTGCAACCTCCAACTCCCTGATTGAAGCAATTCTTCTGTCTCAGCCTCCGGAGTAGCTGGGATTACAGGCACGAGCCACCACGCCCAGCTAATTTTTGTATTTTTTGTAGAGACGGGGTTTCACCATGTTGGCCAGGATGGTCTCGATCTCCTGACATCGTGATCTGCCCGCCTTAGCCTCCCAAAGTGCTGGGATTACAGCGTGAGCCACCACACCTGGCCAAAATAAGGAAGTTTTACAGTCATAAAGTATCCATTCCATTAAGCTCAACTCAATCCAACCCAATTTAATTTTTTTCATTCTTTCAGAGAATATTTATTACTTACCTATGTTGGAGACTGAATGAAAATATTATCCTTATTGCAAAAATCTTAGTTTCCAAAGAAAAGAGCATGGATTATAATTATAAGGTGTGTTCCATTTTGGTTGATTTTTTTTTTTGAAATCCAAACAAGATTCTTTATTATGTTCAAAAAGGGGTTAAAAATGTAAGCAAAGGTTGTGGTACATTTCAAGCATTCAAATTAATCACAGTTGTTGTCAACCCATTATAACAGTTTTAGCCCTCCTTTTGTTCTGCTTAGGGGTTATTACATTGATCTTTAAGATCTCACTTAGACTTTTATACAAAATGAAAGATATATCATTGGATCCTACTGAAGCCAGTAACTCCAGAGACAAGAGTTCCATTTTGAGTTATTTTAGAAATGTCAGCGTGTACACAGAATTGTGAGTAGTTGTATTGCCTTTGGAATCCTCACCTGCCTAAGAATGAGGAAATTTGTAAGTAAACATACAGTCATCTCTGTAAATTACCAGAGCTCCACCAGCCGAGTGACCAGGAAGAATCAATTTGTACTTGAGAGATTGTTCTTGGTTTCACAGCAAGTAAAAATGGTAATGTTTGAACACATTTACTAAATTATAAAGAGGACATCTTATAAGTTCAATCTTCACTTATCAATCAAAGGCAACCATATATTCTACTAATTCAAGTTTTAAAATTTATCGTCTTTTTTATAATGCTAACATAGAACAAATGAATTACATCTTTAGGATGCTAAGGCAAAGACAGGAAGAATGAGATTAAACTTGGCTAGGTGTCAAAGTAGACACCATTGTGTTGAGTGCTTGACACAAAAATACTGTGAGTACAATAATCAATAAGGGCACAGTCTAAAATAATTAATGTGAATTAGTTTTGCCTTCTATATTAACTCTAATTATTTTAATTTTTGACAGTTTAAAAAATGTCCACACTTTTCTATGTTCATAAATCACGATAGCATTTGCTGTTAAATTATTGCGGATAGATAACCCTCTATATGATAAAAGACTTTTATTCAAACCTGAATGTATGTTTTGTTGTGCAATATGTTAATACTAAAACTTAAAACCCTTGTAATAGTCCACCTGTTTTAGCTTTTACTTTTTGAAGTACTAATAAGCACTTCCCAAAACACACACACACACACACACACACACACACACGCTGCACATTGCACATGTACATGTGAACACGGAAAATGTTTCCATCTACTAAAGAAATATGAATTAACTTGGAGACAGAGTCAGATACACAATCATTATCAATCAAGTTATTTTCCTATGCATACTTTGGTGAACACTGAGAGCTTTAGGCTGATAAACCAGATGAGGTAAAATTGGGATTCTTTAGAAAACATTGGTATAAATAGCTGACATAAAAGGACACAAGAGTGGGGAAATTCTAGTTCTATTAAATGAAAGACATATTTTAAAAGGTCATATATTCATTAATTCATTCATTATATGTATTTTTAGCATCCTGTTTGTCAGTCTTGTTATCATACTTCTGTACTTTGCAGTATGGTAGCCACTAGCCACATGCAGCAATTAAGCACTTGCAACAATACAATGGGATTGTGTTTACTTTAAGTAATTTTATGTAAAATTAAAACTAATATTCTATTCAGTTATTGGAAAGCATATATTTGGAACGTCTTGACTACATGAATCCATTTTTTCAACTAAACTTTATAAAATCTAAAGGCATCTTAATTAAGATGTGCTTTATGTATAAAGAACACACCGACTTTCAAAAACTAAGTACAAAAATAACGTAAAACATCTCTATCATGATTCTTATATTGATTATACATTGGAGTAATAACTTGGATTTATTGGTTTAAAAAACATTTATTCTCAACATTAATTTTACTTTTTTCCTTTTTACATTTTTAATGTGGGTATTAAATATTCTAAAAGAATAAGTATTAAAAGAGTTAATGTTGATAAAGAACTTAACAATTTGCATCACATAGTTAAGTTATTAATATTCATGAATTACACTAGGATCCATCTCCTTTTAAAGGTAAATAGGTATTTTCTTTTATAACTTGAAGGTTAACAGTAAAAAACCTGCTGTAAAGTGTTACCTTATTCTAGCATAACCTGGAGCCTAGATTTGCTTTTCATGAAGACTTTCAATAAGAGCAAGAATATTTTATTAAAATGCATATCTGGAACTAATGTCTCAAGTGTTTTCAAACCCAGCTAAGAGGGCGGCACTAACTGCATTTTCTGTAGTGTCTTCACTGTTACAACAGCTCAGTGAGGTGGGTGACACTACTTAACTCTGATACACAGAAAAAGCAATTAACATGCCAAAAGACACAGGTGCAGTCATTCCACAAATGCCTTTTTAGTATCCCCTTTGTCCTTGGACTGTTTAAGGCATATGAATATCACCAATGAACAAACTCAATGAAGAATCCTGCCCATTTGGAGTTTATTTTATTTTCTTTTTCTAGGTAGTGATTAAGAATTTAAAGCTAAATGTGTCTTATTAAACTTCTCTGTCTTCCTTAAAAGATACTACTCACATTAGTTTGGTGATTTGGGACTAGTAATTTAATACCTCAGCTTTTTATAGACTTCATTTCTAGACAGACTAATATCAAAATTAATTTTTATACAAATACAACCATGCAGAATTTGGGGTAAAATATCACATGTAAACACCTCCATATTTACTATGTATCTATTTACTTTTTAAAATATTCATGTTACTTTAAAGCTATTCATCATATGAAATATCATAGTTTATAACACACCGACATTCAGCTTGTCTGAATTTTATATTTTAGTACTAAGAGTATTATCTGATATTATAAAATTTGTACAATAAGTTTATTTGAGTAAGTTTGCTTTTATTTTATAGTTTCGACCTTATTTTTGTTTATCATTTTCCACAGTGGTACTTGCTCAAGACTAAAAGTTCATGAGGGCTTTTGATTAAAAGCAAATAATGTTATCCTAAATAAAATTTTACAGTGGTGTGGGATGTCAGAATTAGACTGCCATTAATTTCACATAAATGAAGCTGCAAAGTAATATTCATTCAGTCTAAAACTTTTGAAGTAGAAATTCAACAGATTAATTTAAAATATCATTTTGATTCATTGCATTGTTTTAAAAATTGTAAATTATAAATATTACAAAGGTTTACATGTATTCCAGTATATAAGGATAGTCACATCATAACAGATGTAAGAACAATTTCATCCCCAAGTTTTTAAGCATGAAGTATGAAAATACAGAAGGAAACCACATATATTTTACCTATGTGAGATAATTTCAAATGGAGCACAAATTTTAGTGGCCTTAATTACTGAAATTTTTATCATAAATTTCAGAGATTTTTGTTTTTATTTGGGAAGTCAAAGCGTTTTAATTGGTTTGCTTTCACATAATCTAAGAAAATCCTTTGGATTTCCATTACATCAGGTATCAAACAAAGGGATGTTGATATCTTCTAGGGAGAAGTATTATTTTTTATATCTGCTTCATTTTTCTAACCATATATTTGTCCTATTGAAAGACATGCAGATTCAAATATATAAAATATAATTTGTCTCCTGTAGCCCTTATTTTAAGAAGTAAAGACCTTAAGAAAATCATGAACAAAATATTCTTAGGGAATTTTAAATTGGTGGTATTTAGAGTAAAAGTTCAATAAAATGATTGTGTTATTCAAAGGAACATCATGATTTTTAGTGGGTTTAAAAATATGTACGAAATGACTTCTTATGAAGCTAAAAAATAAAAACTAATAATCATCTTTGAATCTCGCAAGTGAACTTATCATTTAAAAAACAGATAAAAAGCTTGCCAACAAAACTTGAACATGGGATGCATGTTTTTAAATTAATAAATGAAATTTGGCCTACATATTAATTAGATGTAATGGTCAGAATCCAGCTATTCTAATGCTGTAGAAAACAAACTTGGGAACAAGGGACTCACAATACCTTCCACAAATGACATTATACAAGAAATAATTCAGAAGCTGAAGATACATTGTTTTGTCTATTAATCGAGGTCTCTGATTGATTTAGCCTAATCTTATTTGGCCAAAAGAAAAAAAAAAATGAGCAGTCTATAGTTGAAAATGAAAGTAATCTGGCTACAGAGAAATCTTATCACTTCAGGCAGTGACGTGTGGTAATTTGTTCAATATGAAGAAATAAGTAGAAAAGAGTCGCTTTAAGGGCTTTGATATTTTATTGAAATTGATGTTTTTTCTTAAGAAACAAATGGGTAATAGCAGTGAGCCATTAGAAATTGCGACGTGTTGTTTCCAGTTTTGACTTCCATGAAGATTTATTTTACATAAAATTATGCCCTGATGTCACAAAATGCTGGTAACGGATATGAAAATGTTGTCATCAAAACCTCAGCAAACACGATGCGCCCTCAAACTTCATTTTATATCTTGCTGTGAGTTGTACACTGCATGTTAATGCTATTCATTATATGTACTAAATCTTAGTATATCAGCTAACATGGGATATACAAAATATTAAAAGGCTAAAAACAAAAAGAAAAAGCAAAAGGAAAACTTTTCATATACAGAAGAGTAATTTCTTCTGTTCTGAAAAAATCAGAAACTACTGCCTACAACATCCGGATGGTTGTATTATAAATGAAAGCTTCTTTTGTTAGACAAAAGCTGTAAAATCAGTATCCACTTCTGATAAATGCATACCGCATGGTGAAAACTGGGCATGATAGTAGGGTGTTCATACAATTTCACCAACCACTGAATTAATTTATTAATTTATAAGAAAATAAATTAATTTTTGCTAACCACTGAATCAATTTATTAATTAACTTTTTTAAAAAAGTCTGTCCTATGCCAGAGACAAAACACAACAGGAAGTAGTCATTTCATGTGATCAGTTTAGTATTCATCTGTGGTTGGAGTTCCCTGATGTGATGTTATATTGTCCTTCTCTATATAAAAAGAAATGTCCAATAAAGCACAATGAGTAAGAGGAAGATGTTCCAGGAGTTCAGAATTACTCCTGGTCCAAATATGAAAATCATTAAACAAACCATGGAATGAGACTGCATTTGTCTCTAGTAGAAGTCCTAATAAATTAAAAACAAAACATTGTATTTCTGAATATTTGAATGAGAATGGGAAAGAAAAAAAGAGAAGAAAACTTAAAGAATTCAATAGAAAATTCTAAGCAAAGAAAGATATGTTTATTAGAATTCAAAAGTAAACTCACAGGTAGTTATATTTATAGAGCTACATTATCATGTAAGAATGTCAAGGAGTCATCAATGTTGTGATCATTTCTAGATGAGAAAACAAAAGCTGGGAGGTTAAATGACTTGTGGGAGCTGACTGTCCGTCGGTGAAGGAGCAAGGATGGAAGTATAGGTCTTGTAACCAAGATATTGTCTCGTTAACAAGAATGATGCAGTAAAAAGATCTTTCCTCTTTTCGTAGTATCATCCCTGTTAACCTGCTGGTACTTAATGGTGCTCTAGAGATGTCTAAATAATTTGAGTTTCAATTGCCTTATAAGAGAACTGGGCATGTGATTTGGACTTTAGACTCCTAAGTTTTGCTTTGTAAAGTAGTATACACCATATTGTCACAGTGTTTGCACCATTTATCTCATTTTTCTTATTATTTCAGCAATGAAGCTGTATATATAAAGCCATATAACATACTTCATTCAGGCTGTGTCTAAAGCAAGCAAAAAAATAAATAAGTAAACACATTAATTATCAGGTTTTTACTGCTATTTGGCCTGAAGAAAATATTGTATTATATTGTTTTCTTTTCCCTCATGGATTAAAGGTTTTTGTAAAAGAGTATGAGTAGTAAAAACATTATTGATCTATTTATAGTCAATGTGTACTTTACCTTAGCATTAATAAAGGTTATAAAAAGATAACCTTGGATGAGGTAAAGCATTATTTATTATTCTAGATCCATTTTAAATCTTTGTAGTTTAAGAACAAAAAATCAAGTAATAGATTACATCAATACTAAAAGAAAGGTCTGCAATTTTTTTAATTAAAATTATTAGAAAACAAATGCGTCCACTTTTCAAATGGTTTTTTTTAGTTTCAGTTCTTTGTGTTAACAAAAAATACTGTATTAAAACGACGAAGGAATGAAAAAGCGATTCTGATTTAGAGTTACTAAAAATATGCAGTTGGTGATGCTTTGCACACAATTTAAATATTGGTCAGAAATCATGCAGCTAAGAGATAAAATGGAGTTGATAAAACTTATAGACAATGCTGTCTTTCATTCTATCTCATTTGCAAATTGAATACCTGGGTCATTTAAGCTCCCAGCTTTTGTTTCATATATATATATATATATATATATATAAAATCTCCCATAAATCAGACAATTGTAAAAAAAGTCAAGTAAAAGTTGATTTGTAGTTAAAAATAGACCATAAAAAATTTCTCTTTAAAGTTTCTAGCCTCACCTTCTAAATTCCAACATTAATGTATTTTCTTCTAAGTAATAATTTTTTATGCCTGAAGAACTTATAGAAAGCTCTAGATGTACGATGTCCACAACCTTGAGCTGTTGAGAATTATGTTCTCTATCATGCCATATTTGGTCTGCAATCTTAGAAGGCATTTTCCTTTGTTTATTTACCTCTTCTTGTTGATATATTTATGTACTTGCCCTTTAATTTATGTAATATCTCATTTCATCTTGCACTTACATATATCCATCCTACTTTTTGATAGAAAAAGACAAATGACTTTTATGATAATGATAATTAATAAGTCCAGGATAAAGACATTGGTTAAAGAAGCAATGTAATTCTATGAAAATATGTGGTTATTTCATCTGGTGCTAAAAAAAAAGTGACTCATCGATAAAAAAGGAACACTTAGAGATATCTTTTCATTTTTATCAACTTTTATTGACATCTGCCTGTTAATATCCACTAAATATAGGATCCATTAAACATAGAATACGTTTCTTTTTACTTTTTACAATTACCATTCCTGACAAAAATATCATTTCGCATCTAGGAATAAACATTAGTTGTAAATGCCAAATGCAGGATGGATTTTGACTGCCCATCTCCTGTTACTGTCTCTTTCGTCATTTCTAAATCAGGATCTACTTGTCAGTTTGCATTTAACATGCATTATAATTCATGTTAGCATTTGGGATGCTCCTTGAAGCACACAGTTATTTTCCCTTCACTCGCTTTTGTGTTTTTACAGCTAAGTTGTTTACTAATTTGGGGGCACTTTGGGCCAAATATGAGGTATTATGGATTTTCCTTTTACTTCCATTGAATAAAATCACTTTATTTGACTTAAATATTTAAAATATATTTTTGAGAATAAAAATCATCGCTTCTATATACAGTGAACACTTGTATATACAGTAAAATTACTTTATTCAACTTAAATATTTAAAATACAGTTTTGAGAATAAAACTTAGCACTTGTATGTACAGTGAACAGCCTTGTAAACTTAAATGGAAGACAAAGCAAGGACAAAACGCTCTGGTAAATATTAAATAAGTGTCATTGCATTCATTTCTTTTTAAAAAGTGATATTTGAATGCCAACTCTACACTACTGAAAATATAGTGTCATAAGTACTGATTCTGACCAGAAAGAGCTTATTGTGTCATGGAGGCAAACATGACGACATTACAACACTGAAAGGTACATTCAATTTTGGAGCTACTGTGTGTAATGGGTAATGAAAAATTCAAAAAAGGAATCCCTAATTTAATTTGAAAAGGTTAGGAAAAATTTCACAGAGAACATGACATCTGAACCTTTGAAAGAAATGTATGAGTTTGAGCAGAATACACTACATTGAAGGTTAGAAATTCCAAGTAGAATTCAACAGTCATTGCCAAGCTTAGAGGATACCGTGTGTTTATGAAAGTTAACAACTTCATTCAACTTGATTGTCACCTCTGGGGTGGCTACTCTGCTCAGTGTTTCCTCTGAGTAGCCTATTGCTGCCTTTCATGTGGTGCAGTTTGATTTCTGCCTTGTGCTTTTCTGGAGAACATGTTTGTTGAAGATGCAGATTAAAGTAACTGAGTTAAACATTATAAATTCATAAAATACTTATTTAGAATTGCACAACAGACAGAAAGAAAGAAAATAATCTTTTTTTAAACCAGAGATGTCATTGGAGAAAATGAAGCCAGTCACTGATATAAATTAGGAATATAATAGAATGTAATATTATTAATGTTATGAGAATAAGTAAATTAGAATTTTTATGACTATAACAAATGACACAAAATGTTATACTTGTTATTCCTTCTGAATCCTATTATGCATTGGAATTTCCTCTTTTGCATAGATTTTCTGTCTTTTCAAATATTATCTCCACTTTTCCCTTATAAAATTCTTTTGTTGTGAGAGAGTAGAATAATCTGCAAATCAATGCATTGATATTGAAAAGGTCAAAAATTTTTCCATGAAAATGTTCAGTCATTGTATTCTTTGTTCCTCAGATTCCTCTGAGCAACAATTAATTCAATTAAACCAACTCTAAAGCTATGGATTGTCATAGATCATAACCTTTCAAAATGTCTGTGTGTTGTTCCTTAAATTCACCTTAGTTAGCATATTTTAATATTATCACACAATGGAATATGATTAAGGAGTCTTGGGGTTAAAAAAGCATACTATGCCCCTGCCAATTACATAATAAAGGGAATGAGAAGGATGGTATTTCAAGACAGACAGAAATCAACATACTGAATAACACACAAACAGATCCAGAATGGTGGAGATAAATATACAAGGTGACAAATCAGCCTGAAACATTTATTATGTTGGCATCGTGATTCACCTTTATTTCTTCAGATACATTTATAAGGAATGGAATATTATTGAGTGAGTAAAAGAATCTTTCATTTTAATGAACACAAGCAGGAAGAAAAACTCGTATCAATATTTTTAACTTTAAAACGGGTATATTTTCATTAGTGAATTATCTGGCACTTTCATTTGCTCCTACTAGTGGAAGATCATTTTTATCAGGGATCTATTATGTTAATTACATGTAGTGCTGGATTATCCTGAAACAAGTAGGGTTCCATAAGAAGACTGAAATGCTGTGAATACGATATTAGTTTGAAAACTTTTCTGAAGCCTATAGTACCTTATTTTCAATATAGTTTGAACAACAAATTTTTAAATAGAAATTGTATTTCTGAACTTTCATGGTTATAAAAGTTTGTAATCACAATTTCTAACTTAATGTAAGTTTTATAAATCACATAGGTGACAATTCAATGATACAGAAATTTTGGAAAATTGAAAGAAATCTCTTATTCATAATTTTTTCAGCAAAATCCAAAATTTTGTAGTTCTATGTAGTTCTTCCCCAAATTTTACATATGGTTGTGTACATTTTGATATTTTAAATTAGACCTAGTAGGTGTGTTATGTTTATTTAATCATACCTATGCTTTGATTTTTTTTTACTGTAATAATTCAGCAATAAACATATTTCTTCTTAGAGTTTTTTCCCCATGTTTTGAAGTATTTACTTATAATTCGTTCTCAGAAGAAAGATTTGATGGGAACTGCTGTACAGATTTGATGGGAACTGCACCCCAATATTGAATGGGATGCAGTTACTTGCTATTTTCCTTTCAATCAGGTTGCAATATTTTGATATATCTGTGATGACATTTGATTTATTTTATATGTGCATATGTGTATATGTATATTTTTATTTATATATTATATATACTATATATGCAATATTTAGTATTTTATAATAAATATATATTTATATATAAATAATATTTTATAATAAATATGTATAATAAATATGTAGACATATTTTATTTATGTGTATATATATTTATTATACCATATTCCATTTTTATTTTAAAAATGGCTTTATAAATAGGCTTGTTTATGTGTTGAACTGTATCACCTTAAAAGATATATTAAACTCCTAACTCTTGGTATTTCACAGTGTGACCTTAATTGGAAATAGGGTCTTTGCAGATGTGATTATGTCAAATGGGGTCATACTGCAGAAGGGTGGTGTGCATCCAAGAAGAGAAGAGTTACAGAAACACTCAAGTGTAGAACACCATGTAACAACCAGGGCAAAGACTGAAATGCTGCAGCTGCAGTCCGTGGAATGCTAAAGATACTGACAAACCCCCGAAGTCTGAAAGAGGCAACACTAGAGATTTCAGAGGGCGTATGGCCCTGCCAAACCTTGATTTCAGACTCTAGCATCTAGAACTCTAAGACAGTAAGTTTCTGGTTGTTTTAAGCCACCCAGTTTATGGTACTTTGTTTTGGTAGCCCTGGGAAACTAATGTAAGGGTTGCCCATTTTTTCAAAGTCTACAAATTTTGCAGATTGTCAGTATTGTAAGGTTTTATGAGAAATATTAGTGTGCAATATATCAATAATCTGAGGAAGTAAAAATATGCTCCATTCTCATTCCCAAGTCTCCCACAGTATCCCTTTAAGAATAAATGAAACGATAATCCAAATCCTTATTGGCATGTTACAAAGCACCTATCACAGAAGTCAAGGTATATGTGGACTAAGGAAATGACCAGCACCATTAAGATCCTACTGAACATTGCAACTGAGAAAAATGAAGATAGTTTGTAGAGAAAACCACATAATTATGAGCAAGAAAGCAGGGTTTATTTATAATATAATTAAGATGAGGACAAAGAAACACTGAATTTAGCCATTAAAGACTCTTGAAAATGGCAGACTCATATGATCCCCTCAGCTGGACACAGCAAAAATAAGTGAGAGGGTTTTATGGAACATCTGTAAGAGTTATTGCTGACCATACCCAGACAGTTTTAGGGCTCCTGAATAAAAATCTAGGAAATTTAATGATTTCCATTTGCCCAGGTGAGAGTTCAGTCATGGATGAGCCAGAGCATTTGCCAGGGTGACACTGCAGGGTGTGAAAGCACCACAGATGGTAGTAACTTAAGAGTTATGATGTAATCAGTGGGGAGATATAGCAAGAATCTCAGGAGGCTAGGTGCATAGGAGACAAATGTGTGCCTTCAGTCCAAATGATGTTCAACTCCCATGCTAGTATCAGGCATCATCAAAGGCAAAAGTAAACTGTTCTCTTCCTGTTACTTTTAAAAGACATCCCGAAACCTTCTGGAACATCCCCAAAACTTCCATGCTTGGAGGACACTTGGGCCTGCCAAGATGGTGAATCAGCTATGTAAAGCTGGGCTGGCATCTTAATCTGTCCTGCAGGTGTATATTAAATCATGAATTGACGTGACAAATTATAGGATTTAATTAGAAAAATAGATTGCAATCCATTAAATTTTTTTCTACTGAGGTTTTCAATCTAAGTTGTGTACAGGGCAATGAAGTCTTGGATTTGCGAAAGTGATTGAGTGTGGACGTCAAATTGGTATCATGACTTAACTTTATTTCTTAAGGTATATTTATAAGAAAAGAAATATTATTGAGTAAGATTAGCTTCCTTTATTGAACACAAGAGGTAGGGAAAAATAGTATCAATATTTTTAACTGGATTATATTAATTATGGACTATATTAATTATGTAGTAATTTTTAACACATTAGAAAATAGCCATGACCTTTAACATAAATAACACACCTTTAATTCAATGGAAGTACCAACTTCTTTCCTACAGAACTCTGATAATTCAGATAAATGTGTGTTAAGTATAACAGATGTAGCAGGCCTTCTTCTCAACTAACAGTTCTCTTTCCACTGACAATTTTCTAGCTTTAATCTGAAATTAACTGCCTCTTTTTGGAGAGCTAAATTTTTTATTAAGTGGAGAAAGTGACTTGTTTTCTAGAAAACCCTATCATTCAAAATTTATCACCTCTTCAATAATGATATAAACCAATATTTTCCTAGTAATTGAAATACTTCTTTTAATAAAAAAGCTGACTCTCTTTTAACTCTTCTTTCAAAGTTGAGCTGTTAGGGAGCTCTAAAATTGCTCTGTAACACGTACTCATTTTCTGGGGCAAAATCACATTTTCATTGCTGAACTTTATTCAGAATCATCTGGAACAGCTGCAACTTTTGTATAAAGTATTTAAATGCATTTTTTTCTGTCTTAATGATTAACGTATGATTTCTCTGCTCTCCTGAAATTCTTAATTATAAAACTAATAAAGTTACTGTTTAAAATTTTCTGATTATGGTTTCACACTTACCCACAAAATATAGTTGTCTCTGGTTACCAAATTACAAATATTACTTTTCTGAACAAGTATAATAACATTTTAATGACATACCCCTCCCTTTGGTGCACTAAATAAACACATATTAATGTACCTTTAATAAAATAATTGCCTTTAGTATTCATCAGCTTCTACGCTTTGGAAATGTAGAACAGAAAACAGTGTTTTATAACTGCATACATAGATAACCCATTTAAAAGCAGATTAAAATATTTTTTAAAATGTCCCTACAGAAGGCATAAATGTTTAAATGATGCATTATTTATTCAAATATGTGTTCAACTATCTCTCATACAATTGCAAAAATATTTTGCCGTTTAAATAATGATCTTTTTTTTCTAACTCTCAGAAATATTATTTTTTAAGTCTTTCTGTGTGCCGTGTTATAGGCATGGTTAAATCAATGGGCAAAGTTTTCTTATTCCAAGAATATAACTTGGTTTTTATTGTAAATAATGAAAATTTTCCTGTGTTATTGGAGAAATTCAGATGAATGGTGCCTGTGGCTATAAGTATCTTAAGTGTAAAACTTTTCCTCAAAACATATTTGTGCCTTTTCATTCATATTTCTTATTCTGAAAATTCTGTTTTATTTCTATACAAGTCTAATATTTACTAAATATTAAATTGATATAAACATGTTGCTTGTATAGGAAACTGGATCCTCACTATATAATGTAATTAACCTTCAAATAAATATTTTGTATGCAAAACCATTTATTTAAATTTTAAAATGTCTCCTACTCTAGTAAAAACAATTTCTGAGAAATATCTATAAAATATTTAATTTAATAAGTATAAAACAAATATTCATATTTACTTAATAAAGTAAAGAAGAATATCAAGCAAAAAATATTTTTATGAAAAAAGCCCTGCAGAATTTGGAATATTTAGATATGGAAGATATTTCAATATAAACAGTATAGAAATAAGGAGTAAGAAGAAGATAAAGGTCTCCAATTATCATCTGATATGAATGGAAAATAAATAGATGGAGGGGTCAACTTCAATGATAAATACTGTATTTTCTGACTGTCTAAGAAAAACTAGCTTTGTTTTAGCTCTATGTTCACCTGCCTTATGATTACGTGTATTCACCACTTTTGTCATTTTGCACTCTCACCATATGTAAGTCAGATGTGAGGGAGTAGCTAACCTCACTTTGATGTTTAATTATTTTTTGACATTGTATTCTCGAGATGATTTTTTTTTAGATTCAACTTATCATCAGATACACTTTAAATATCTTGAATTTACATTTAGACAGCCTGACCAATATTAGGCTTGGCGATTGGCTTGGAAACACATACTCCCTGTAATGTATTGGATATTATATATAAAGTAAACTATCAGGAAGCAGGGAACATAGGTAATGGCAAGTTGAAACAAATCATTTAGCATGGCCACAGTATTTGTAAAAGCAGCGCCCTGTGTGTGATGCTCTTGTCATGCATATGTCTGATGTGGTTCTGGAATGCGTGATTGGTGAGCTGGCCATGTCCCCTGTGTTTGGAGAGTAGTGAAGCGTGACAGTCTATGTGCTATCTTAGCCTTTTTCTGTTATCCTTGATGACAGCATGATAGCATGTCTGGTTTTAACCATTTCCCTGAAGCAAAGCTAAATGGTTGTGATGTCTTTCCAATTTCCCACCAACCAATTCTTTGGGAACTTTACTTTTATTAACCCCAAAGGTCTCTCAATTTGTTTAGTTCTCCCAAACTGTATCCAACTTTCAGAATTCAGCAAAATTGATGGGGCACAGTCTTGTACAATACACTGCTTTGTAGGATTTCCTTAAAAGCTTCAGCACTTAAGGAAAATCAATAGTGCTTGATGTGGTTTTGTGACTTTCAGTCTCTTAAACACCAAATTCAACTTGATCCACTGCTATCAGTAATTTAGGGTTATAGTTCAGCCATCTAGAAAGGTTTGAGTTTTGTGGTCCATCATCTGCCATGAATTCACCCACACTGACAAGGTTAATGAGTTTTAATTTTTATATATATATATATATATATATATATATGTATGTATGTATTTTATAAATAATATCAAAGAAATGCTCTATTATATGTAGCCACAATATGAAATGGAAAGCTAGTTTATTTATTAACAAAGCTAGTATTATCAGAGTTTTCCACAAAAACATAATCAATAGGATATGCATATACATCGATGAAGGTTTATTATAAAGAACTGGCTCACACTATTATGGACTGGGAAGTCCAAAATCTGCAGGGTGGGTCAGCAAACTGGAGACCCAGGAAGAGCTGATGTTCCAGTCCAAAAGGCATTCTGCTGCAGAACCCACAAGAGCCAATGCTACAGATAAAATCCGAAGGCAATCTGCTAGAGAATTCTCCCTCGCTCCTGGGTGGGCAGTCTTGTTTTTCTATTGAGACTTTCAGCTGACCTGAAGCCCACTCACATTATGAAGGGCAATCTTCTTTACGCAAAGTCCACTAATTTAGATGTTAATCCTATCCAAAAAACACCCTCACAGAAACACCCAGAATAAAGTTTGAACAAACGTCTGAGCACCCTGTGTCCTAGCCAAGTTAACACATAAAATTAACCATTACCAAGCTCATTTTGATGTTGGTGGAATTTAAACAAACCTGGACATACTTGGTAAATCTGTGTCATGAACACACCATTAGTATAACTGTATGGAAACTGGGGACCCTCAACAAAGGGAAACCACATTGCATCTCTGAGGCTTCAGACATTGCTATGCCTACCCTTTGGAACTGACGCTAAAGAAGTCAATTGGCATGGGAATAAGCAGTTGTCCTATTATTTAAAAGCAAATTAGTAAATAAATGACTACTATGGTTCACAGATAAGGCCATAGTATTTATGTACGGAGTGGGCCAAAGTTTCTGAGTGTAATATGATGAACACATGCCTAGATTGCAGTAAGAGAAAAGTTTATGTTCAGGAAACTATAGCACAAGATGATATTTATATGAAGGGAAGGGCAACAGTCTCTCCAAGTTTATCACTTAATATCTGTCTCCCTGAGAGTCCAGTTTGCATGTTTCAGTGCTCAGCAAAATAGATAGAGGATTGCCAGGCAGAATACAAGTGGAACCGGGCAGGTTACTCAAACCCAGGTTGTAGTAAGAATGAGGTAATTCATGGTCGTGTCTTATAACTGGGTACATTACACAGACACTGTAAAATCGAATTGGTGTGTATGTGTAAGAAAGTACTAAAAATTCAATAATGTCTTTATGTAATGGAATACCATCACTAACATGCAGTGAGGTATATCTATGCATATGGGCATGGAACCATCTCTGCCTTATGTTTGGAGCTTTGAAAGAAAATTAGTGTCATATTTAGTAAAAGGTAAAAGTAAAAAAAGCATATATACCCCAAAATAATAATAATTTAAATTGTATGCTTTGTCTTCAGAAATCATACCGATAAAATTATTATATACTATTCCCATAAATGTTAAAATTATAAATTCATTTAAAAGACATCAGTCAATATCATTTTGATATTGACACAATTTTTATGACATGCAATTTTGAAGTGACAAGTACAGAAACAATGTTACATAATTTAGGTTTATTGCTGTTGTTGTTACTGCTATATTTTGAGATGGAGTCTCATTCTGTCACCCAGGCTGGAGTGCAGTGGCCTGATCTTGGCTCACAGAAACCTGCATATCCTGGCTTCCAGCGATTCTCATACCTCAGCCTCCTGAGTAGCCAGGACTACAGGCATGCACCACCACACCCAACTAATTTGTTGTATTTTTAGTAGAGATGGGATTTCGCCATGTTGGCCAGCCTTGTCTCGAGCTCCTGGCCTCAAGTGTTCCGCCTGTCTTGGCCTCCCAAAGTGCTGGGATTATAGGTGTGAGCCCCCATACCTGGCCCATAATTTAGGTTTTGAAAGCCAGATTTCAAAATGTTTGACAAGTGAAGGAACTATTATTTAATTCATTTGGTAGACAATGTTTTAACAAAATAAGAAATATGTTTTACTTGAATAGTTTTAGAACTTTGATAAATTTATGGTGAAATGGATGTAGACGTTTAGTTTAAAAGAACATATATATATATATATATATCAAAAAAATCTACTTTCAGTAGGTTAGAGCTTTTATTATTGAACACAATTTTTAATATACATTATGTTATAATTTTCAGACAAAGAGAACATTAAATAGCACCTATTATACACCCAGGTTTTATGTAACAATTTGTATTGATTGCTAGATATGCGCAATCTATTATTAATATTCACCATTGCAATCATGGAATAAAAAACAATTGAACTTAGAAATCTAGATTTTTCAAATTTTCTTATTTCTTAGGATGTGTACAGTTGGTTATTTTGCTTAACTACTTTAACTATCAATAAATTAATCTGTAAAAATAAAAGAAGAAAAATTTTATCTTTCATGTTTATCTCTGGATTTTTCTGAGCCACTTAAATGATGAAAGGTAAAAGGTTTTGAAATATTGTGAAGAATTATCATAATTAAAATCTATATCCTTAGTAAGAACTAAAAGTATGTGTCTAGGCACCCTAACACATAATATGTACTATTCACAGTCTATATATACACAAAGAAAAACAAACACTTACTAAATGCCAATTACATGCCAACCTTACTGGAAGCTCTTAGGACCCATTAACTCATGTAATCCTAAGAACAATCCATTGATTTAAGTACAATTTATTTCTTCAAATTATAGATGATAAAACCAACCCTAAACATGTTGCAGCATAAACGGATGCCTAATTTATTACTTTTAGAAAACCATGATACCAAGATTTAATCCCACTTATTTTATGAAAGTCATTGAAGCAGAAACCGATTTCTCAGTAATAACCTCATAAACATATGACTTTGAAATACTCTAAAAATATTCTAGTTTTTTTTAACAAACCTCTAAATTACTGTTTTTAATACTGTTGTTTAAGAAGCTGTAATTTTAAAAAAATTACTGAAAACGTACTAGGAAGGAACATGAGAGGATAAAATATGAGTAATAGTCTCTATTCTGAAAAAGTTTACAATCTTGTGACCATTGTTACTTTTATTCAGGACAATTGTTTCTCAAAAGCTTTAGATGAGTAATGCGTAATGTCTTTTGTTGTTGTTGTTTTGATGTTTAATTAGGAAAACACTTGTTTAATCTTTTCATCAATGTTCTTAATTTACCTTTTCTACTTATTTGTGATATAGCCTCAAAAAATTAATATAAGAATTTTACAGATCAGAAAGTCTAATGCAAAATAATTAAGATTATTTTTAATCAATCATTTAAAATAATATCTCTAAAAGGTAATAATACATGCCGGCATTAATAAATATGTTATTTTTGAAAAACTAAACCTGAATTATTAAACATAACAAAATATAGTAAAAAATTAACAAAACAATGGAGATCATTTTATTTTTGCTTTTTAAAAAATTTATAACATAAATAAATATCAGGTTACATTTTTTCACATACAACAGTTCTGGTCTATTTTAAAGAAACTGAAACAAGAAAAAATGCCAGGGACTTTACTAAGCAATGATTATTCTATTTATAAGGTTGATTAAGATCCCACAGGAAATTGATCAATATCAGTCAATCCATGTTTTAATTCAGGACTACAAAGCATCACAAAATCATAAACATTTGTACACCTATGTACATTTGTTTTCTTTGTACAAATATTGTCTTCTGTTTAATAAACTATTTTCAAATTTATCTATTATCTTCGTCTGATAAACTTACATACCCTTTGCGTAAATTTCAAAATGTTACTTTGCTTATTATCAAGAAATTGCATAGAAGTGCTACTTGCCTGGGAAAGGAGGAAACAACACTTAAAAGTGTTTTCCAGTGAACTGCCTTACTGTGTTCTAAGTTGGTTTTACTATATTATGGCATTTTGTTCACTCTGACATTTTTCTTTACTTGCTGTTTTGTTGCGTTCCTTTTTATAAACACATGTCTCTTTTTATCCACATATTCAAATGTATGCCATGGGTCTATTTGGTTTGAACATCTGCTTCACATATTTCATATAAGAATCCTACAAGTACAAATTTAAAGAGTCTAACACTTATTTTGTTGATGAAATATAAATCTAAACTATCTTCTCTTTATAAATATACTGTTTTAAAACAACATTTTTTCATAAATCCCATTGTTTGGTTTATGATAACCTGAGAAGGAACAAGATCAATAAATCTTAGGAAATAGTCACATACTTTGTGAAATGTTCTCCGTTCACAAGACCACAAGCAATTAAAGACTGTGTTTTCAACCTATATATTTAATATTTCTATGTTGGGGAAATTTAATTTAATTTATCATTGATCTTCACACAGTAGTAGAAAATGATGTTAAAATAGTATCATTTTATGGACCATACATACTGTTATATATCTATAAAAATAAAAACAAATGCAAAAACAAAAAATAGAGATTGAAAATAACTATACACCATTATGAAAATATTTTTTGGGAATTAGCTCACTCACCCCCTTAATGAATGTCTATAACTACTGTGATGGCAATCATTTATTGGACTTTTCAAGAGTGACTTGTCTGTGGAAGAATGATAATGTTTTTCATCCAGTCCCTAAACTTGGAAAGAAAATTAAGTCAAATATTCACAAGTGCCAACTTCAAAGCAAGTTTTCCATGGTAACCGTACCTCAAAAGCCGGTGGTTGCAGATTTTTGCCAATTAGCAACTCCAAAGGGTGCTATTAGTTCCTTCAGAAACATAAGGGACATGGTTTTCATCTGCGACTGCTATTCCTCTTTTAGAGCTTGCCATGATAAAAGATGGAATACACAACAGCATACTATTTAGTTCTTAATTATAATCATATAAATGGTTCTAACGAGAACAGTACATATTATGATGTAGTGCTTTTCAATAAAGAATAATTGCCCTTGTTAAATCATCAGCATTAGCCCAGCAGACTGCGTTATACCAAATGCAAAAATCTAATCCACATTTAACATCTAGATTATGCACTTTTCTTAAATGTCTATCATCTAGGCTGTGAGCTAAGAATAAATGACACATACATAATAAAAAGCTTTACTACGATGAACATGGCAACCTGGGATCTTCTAAGAATTATTCTTCATAACTAAACATTGACTACATATTTGAATTGCAATTACATGAATATTCAACTTCCAATTTTTTTCATTTCTACTAATTTTCCTGAAATCTTATGAGATATTATCTTCTACAGACGATGCTCTGTATTATTGAGTCAACCATAATTATAAAATTATTATTATTCTGATGTATTAGTAGATATAATTTTACGCAGCTGCAAGCAAACATAAAAATTTTTTAACTTAAAAGCATTTTGTCTCTTTATTATTAGCAAAATTTAAAAGCAGTTTGCTTGTTTATTATCAGCAAAACTTCCCATTCAGTCAAATGAAAAAAATAATCCCATTGTTATAGGAATAGCATTGGGGTATATTTAATGGTTTGGGCAACTCTGCAATAATAACAACTTCGTCTTGTGAATATTAATGTTATTAGAATGATGTATTATTATGGCATAGTTCTAAAATTAAGAAATTAAATAATTCTTATGCTAGACTATTAATTGTAGATATTCAAAATTAAGGAGAAAAAATCTCAAAATATTTTTTTAAATCTCCTGTGAAAATTAGATCTCTATTTCTTTACCAAAGATAGTTTTCTACTAAACTGCTCCATAAAATAACATAAATAACCTAGATTGAACACCAGTTTTGAAGCAGCTCTTTTAATATGAGTCCTCAACCCAACAAATTCTTACAAATGAAATATGTGGAAAAGGCCTGTTTTCAAGTTCTGCTTTAATTAAGGCAAAAACAGCATTTTAATCACATCCAAGATAAGCAAAATTGGAGAGTGGCAACTTTTACTGCACACTTTTATCTTAGCATTTTTATACTATGATGTATATGTGCAAATGTGAAGTATGTATAATTTCCATTTTCTTAGAAGGTTGTAGCTATGAATTGCCTTTAAAATTATTTCTTAGGTTAGTGCTCATATAAATGTGTAACAGAGAGCACATAAATACCTCTGAGAGAAAAAAATGAAAGAAAAGATGTGAATAATAGGAGAAAAAAATTGAAAAAAAAAATTTCAAGAACCATCATGTGTCAAAAGGAAAAGTGCTGATGATACTAGGAAATCTTGTTATTCTGGAAAATCTACTGTGGAGGAGATAAAATATCAAATACATGTTTCAAACCAATCTAAATTTACTATTTACAGAATGTTGATCTTCTTATAGTTTTATATGCTCTGCTTGTCACCTTTTCCTCAAAGAGAAAAGAACATAGTGGTTTTTTTAACTGTCAATTAAAAAGTGTATATTTTTATGGTGTATGAAGTGATGTTTTGATATACATATATATTACAGAATGGCTAAATCAAGATATTTCACAAATGTGTTACTTCACATATTTACTTTTTGTTATGATAACACTTCACAGCTACACTTTTAGCAATTTTAAAATATATAATATATTGCCATTACCTGTGGTTACTTTGACAAACAACAAATTTGTTGAACTTATTTCTTCTAACTGAAATTTTTTGTCTTTTAACCAACATCTCCACAATCCCAAAAGAGTATAGTCTTAAAAGCGTACCCCTATCTGAAATAGACACAATATTGTATGGATTAAAAGATGCACTCAAGTTCCTATGCCCAGAATGTTGTTGCCTAGGTTGTCGTCCAGGGTTTTATGGATTTAGGTTTTAGATTTACATCTTTAATACATCTTGAGTTGATTTTTGTGTATCGTATAAGGAAGAGGTCCAGGTTCAATCTTCTGCATATGACTAACCAGTCATCCTAGCACCATTTATTGAACAGAGAGAGCTTTCCTCATTGCTTGTTTTTGTCAGTTTTGTCAAAGATCAGATGGTTGTAGGTGTGTGGCCTTATTTCTGCGTTCTCTGTTCTGTTCCATTGGTCTGTGTGTCTGTTTTTGTACTAGTACTATGCTGTTTTGGTTACTGCAGCCCTGTAGTATAGTTTGAAGTCAGGTAACATAATGCCTTTAGCTTTATTATTTTTGCTTAGGATCGCCTTGGCTATTTGGGCTCTTTTTGGTTCCAGATGAAACTTAAGATAGTTTTTTCTAGTTCTGTAAAGAATGTCGTTCATAGTTTGATAGGTATAGCATTGAATCTATAAATTGCTTTGGGCAGTATGGCCATTTTAATGATGCTGATTCTTCCAATACAAGAGCATAAAATGCTATTCTATTTATTTATGTCATCTTTGATTTATTTAAGCAGTATTTTATAGTTCTCATTGTAGAGATCTTAAACCTCCCTGGTTAGCTGTATTCCTAGGTATTTTCTTTTTGTGGCAGTTGTGAATGGGATTGCCTTCTTGATTTGGCTCTCAGGTTGGCTGTTGTTGGTGTACAGGAATGCTCATGATTTTTGCATGTTGATTTTTTGTATGCTGAAACTTTGTTGAAGTTGTCACCTAAAGGAGATTTTAGGTCAAGACTATGGGGTTTTCTAAGTATAGAAACATGCCATCTGCAAACAGAAGTAATCTGATTTTCTCTCTTCCTTTTTGGTTGCCTTTTCTTTCTTTCTCTTTCCTGATTGACCTGACCATGGTATCCAATACTATACTGAATAGGAGTGGTGAGAGAGGGCATCCTTGCTTTGTGCCAGTTTTCAAGGGGAATGCTTCCAGCTTTTGCTCACTCAGTCTAATGTTGGCTGTGGGTTTGTCATAGAAGGCTCTTATTATTTTATATTCCTTCAATACGTAGTATTTGGATAGTTTTTAACAGGAAGGTATGTTAGATTTTATCAAAAGCCTTTTCTGAATCTATCTGAGATGATTACATGGCTTTTGTTTTTAGTTCTGTTTAGTAATGAATCACATTTATTGATTTGCATACGTTGAACCAGCCTTGCATCCCAAGCACAAAACCTACGTGGCTGTGGTGGATTAGTTTCTCGATGTGCTGCTGGATTTGGTTTGCAAATATTTTGTTGAGGATTTCTGCATCAATGTTCATCAAGGATATTGACCTGAAGTTTTCTTTTGTGTTGTGTCTCTTCCAGGTTTTGGTATGAGGATAATGTTGGCCTCACAGAATGAGTTGGGGAGGATTTCTTAGTTCTCAATTTTTTTTGCTGTAGTTTCAGTAGGAATGGTACCAGCTCTTCTTTGTACATCTGATAAAATTTGGCTGTGAATCCATCTTATTCTGGGCTTTTTTTAGATTGTCAGGCTATTTATTACTAATTCAATTTTGGAGCTCAATATTGGTCAGTTTAGGGAATCAATTTCTTCCTGGCTTATTCTTGGGAGACTGTATATGTCCGGGAATTTATTTATCTCCTCCAAATTTTCTAGTTTGTGTGCATAGAGGTGTTCACAGTAGTCTCGGATGGCTATTTTTATTTCTTTGGGGTCAGTGGCAACATCCCTTTCGTCATTTTGATTGTGCTGATTTGGATCTTCTCTCTTTTCTTCTTTATTAGTCTACTAGTGGTCTATCTATCTTATCAATTTTTTTCAAAAAAAAACTTCCGAATTTGTTGATCCAGGCAATACTGTTAATCTAGGCAAGACCATTCTGGACAAAGGAACTGGCACAGATTTCATGATGAAGATACCGAAAGCAGTCACATCAAAAGCAAAAATTGACAAATGTAATCTAATTAAAGTTAAGAGCTTCTGCTGGGTGTGGTGGCTCATGCCTGTAATCCCAGTAATTCGGGAAGCCCAGGCAGGCGAATCACCTGAGGCCAGAAGTTCGAGCTCTGCCTACCAACGTGGGGAAACCCCTCTCTACTAAAAATACAAAATTAGCAGGGTGTGGTGGTGCATGCCTGTAATCTCAGCTACTCGGGAGGCTGAGGCAGAAGAATTGCTTGAACCCGGGAGGCGGAGGTTGCCGTGACTGAGATCGCGACATTACACTCCAGCGTGGGCAACAAGAGCGAAACACTGTCTCAAAAATAAATAAATAAATAAATAAAATTAAGAGCTTCTGCACAGCAAAGAAACTATCAACAGAGTAAATAAGCAACCAACAGAATGGGAGAAAATATTTGCAAACTCTGCATCTGACAAAGGTCTAATATCAAGGATTTATAAGGGGAAATTTATAAGAAGAAACAAATATATAAGAATAAAACAAATAACCCCATAAAAAAGTGGGCAAAAAACATGAACAGACATGTTTCAAAAGAAGACATACATGTGGCCAACAATCATATGAAAAAAAGTTCAAAATCACTGATCATTAGAAAAATGCAAATCATAACCACAATGAGATATCATCTCACACCACTCAAAATGGTTATTATTAAAAAGTAAGTAACATGCTGATGAGGTTGTAGTGAAAAGGGAAGACTCATGCTGTTGGTGGGAGTATAAATTAGTTTAACCATTGTTAAATGCAGTGTGACAATTCCTCAAAGAGCTAAAAACAGAACTACCATTTAACCCAGTAATCCCATTACTCAGTATATGCCCAAAGGGGTATAAATCATTTTACCTTTATGGGTAAAATGCACATGTATGCTCATTGCATCACTATTCACAATAGCAAAGATGCAGAATCATCCTAAATGCCTATCAATGGAGACTAAATAAAGAAAATGTGATACATAAACAAGATGCAATACTATGCAACCATAAAAAATAATGAGATCGTGTCCTTTGCAGAGACATATATGGAGCTGAACACCATCATCCTTAGCAAACTAACACAGGAACAGAAAACTAACTACTGCATGTTCGTACTTATAAGTGGAAGCTAAATAATGAGATCACAGAGACACTAAGGGGAACAAAAGACACTGGAGTGTACTTGATGGTGGAGGGTGGCAGCAGGGAGAGGAACAGGAAAAATAACTATGAGGTACTAGGCTTAGTAACTGGGTGACAAAATAATCTGTATGACAAAATGATCTGTAAGACAAAATCCTGTGACACAAGTTTACCTATATAACAAACCTGCAAACCCTTGAACCTAAAATAAAAGTTTAAAAAATAAGATGAAAATAAGCTCAATTTAAAAAAATACAAGAATCTGCCATTATAGATTCACATTTCTTTAGTTTTATTTGGCTTCAATAAGAAAAATAAAAATATTTATTTCTCTTATAGCATAATAATCAGAATAGAATTTTCAATGGTGACCCTCTTTCTACCTTATGCATGATGGATGCTTAATTGTGTAAAAGGTATGAAAGGATTTATCCTAAGGGTAAAGCAGGAGAAATGACACAAAAAATAATTCTTTAAAAGTTCATTTTTACTTATAAGTGGGAGATGAACATTGAGAACACACGGACACAGGGAGGGGAACAATACACACTGGGGCCTGTCAGAAGAGGGAGGGTATGGGGAGAGCATTAAGGAAAGAGCTAATGCATGCTGGGCTTATTACCTAGGTGATGGGTTGATGATAGGTGCAGCAAATCACCATGGCACACAGTTACCTGTGGAACAAACCCCAGAACAGTAAACAAATTAATAAAAATAAAATTTAGGAAAAAAAAAGTTCATTTTTACTGAAGTGTTCAGAATGGACTGAGCAGGTATGGGTGTAGGACAGCAATTTAAACAGAAAATCCATTTGGGTGACAATTAGTATGTTAGATGGTTTTGTATTTTTCTAAGTAAGGAATCATCCTGAATTTGACTAAGTAGGTGCCATTATGAAAGGAGATGAAGTGATAAATGTGATTGATATGTATGTGATGGTTAATTTTATGTATCAAGTTGACTGGACTGTAATGCCCAGATGGCTGTTAATACCTCATCTATAGGTGTGTTTATGATGATATTTTCAGAAGAGACTAGCATTTGAATCAGTGGACTAAGTAAAGAAGATCCCTCCTCACCAATGGGGGTAGATATCCAATCCATTAAGAGCTGAAATAGAGCAAAAAGGCAGAAGAAGATCAAATTTGCTGTCTGTCTTCTGGAGATAAAACATCCATCTTCACATGCCACTGGACATTGGACTCCTGGTTCTCAGACCTCCAGATTCTGGGATTTACACCAGAGGACTCCCCCTATTGATTCCCTGCCCTTCAGACTGAGACAGAATAACACAACCAAACTTCCAGATTCTCCAGCTTGCAGACAGCAGATGGTGAGATTTCTCAACCTTGATAATCTTGTCAGAAAATTCCTGTAATAAATATGAATAATAAATATACATTGGTTCTGTTTCTCTGGCAAACCCTAACTCATACAATTTATGAACTAGATGGAATAGAATTGAGTATTAATTGGATGGGATGCAGAAAAAGAGATTAGAAAGAGCTAGATATATGCTCCTAATTTTCTACAATTAAAAATAGGTAGTCCCTGTATTTTGATAGGAATTGCATAGAATCTATAAATTGCTTTGGGTGGTATTGTCATTTTAACAATATTAACCTTCCAATCCATGAACATAAAATATATTTCCACTTTTTTTGTGTCCCCTTCCATTTATTTCATGAGAATTTTATCATTTTCCTGTATAGATTTTTCATTTTTTTAGTTAGATTGATCCTAGGTATTTTATATTTTTGTAGCTATTATAAAGGGGATTACTTTCTTAATTTTTTTACATTGTTTCCTGTTGGCATATATAAATGCTGCTGATTTTTGTATGTTGACTTTGTATGCTGCAACTTTACTGAATTTGTTTATCAGTTCTAAGAGTTTTTGGTGGTTTTAGGTATTTTTAGTTATAAGATTATGTCATCTGCAAAGAAGGCTAATTTGACTTCTTTGTTTCCAATTTGGATGGCTTTTATTTATTTATTTTGCCTAATTGATCTGTCCAGGACTTCCAGTATTATATTGAATAATAGCAATGAAAGTGGGCATCCTTGACATTCTTCATAGAAGTAGAAAAAATCAAAAATTTATATCAAAATTTATAAATCCAAAATTTGTATCAAATCACCAAAAATCCTGAATAGCTAAAGCAATCTGGAGCAAAAAGAACAAAGCTGAAGCATCATACAACCTCACATCAAACTTTATTACAAAGTTGTAGTAACCAAAACAGCATTGTACTTGCATAAAAACAGACACAAAAACCAATGGAACAAAATAGAGAACCTACATATAAATCCATGCATTTACAACCAACTGCTCTTCAACGAAGGTTCCAAGAACTTACAATGGGATGTACTAGTCTGTTTTCATGTTGCTAATAAAGAGATAACAAAGACTGAGTAGTTTATAAAGGAATGATGTTTAACTGACTCACAGTTCCACATGGCTGGGAAGGCCTTACAATCATGGTGGAAGGTGAATGAGTAGCAAAGTCACGTCTTACATGGAGGTGAGCAAGAGAGCTTGTGCAGAACTCCCATTTATGAAACCATCAGATTTCATGAGACTTATTCACTATCATGAGAACAGTATAGGAGAAACTACCCCCATGATTCAATTATCTCCACTTTTCCCTGCCCTTGACATGTAAGGATTGTTACAATTTGAGGTGAGATTTGGGTGGGGACACAGAGCCAAGCCAAATTATTGGAAAAAAAAATAAATGATGCTGGGAAAACAGGATAACTGTATGCAGAAGAATAAAACTAGGCCTCTCTTTCCCAACATACACACACAAAAAAAGTCAAAATAGGCTAAAGACTTGAGTCTAAGACCTTAAACTATGAAACTACCAGAAAAAAAAAAGACTGAAGAAATGCTTCAGGAGATTGGTTTGGCCAAGAATTTTTTGTAGAAGACCTCAAAATCACAGGCAATCAGAGCAAAAATAGACAACTGAGATTACATCAAGCTAACAAGCTTCTGCATAGCAAGGGAGTAATAGATAAAGTGAAAAGACAACCCACAGAATGGGAGAAACACTTGCAACCTATTTGTCTGATAAAGCATCAATAACCAAAATATATAAGAAACTGAGACAAATAGCAAAAAATAATCATAATATAATTTAAAAATAGACAAAATATCTGAACAGATATCTCTGAAAAAACACAAATAGCCAACAGGTGTATGAAAAAAATGCTCAGTATCACTAATCATCAGAAAAATGCAAATCAAAACTATAATGAGATATCGTCTCTCCTCATTTAAGATGTCTTGTATCAACATAACAGATTCCGGTTGAGAATGTGTAGAAAGAAGAACTCTTACACACTGCTGGTGGGAGTGTAAATAAGTATAGCCACTATGGAGAACAGTACAGAGGTTCATCAAAAATTAAAAATAGAACTTCTATATGACCCAGCAATTCCACTACTGGGTATATATACAACGGAAAGAAAATCAATATATCAAAGATTTATCTTCACTCCCATGTTCACTGCAGGATTAGTACTATTCACAATAGCCAAGATGTAAAATCACCCTAAGTGGCCATCGACAGATGAATGGATAAGGAAAACGGGGAGTACATACACAATGGAATATTTTTCATCCGTAAAAATGAATAAAAATCTTTCATTTGCCGCAACATGGATGGAACTGGAGGCTATTATATTAAGTGAAATAAGCCAAGCACACAAAGACAGATACTGCATTTCCTCATTCATATGTGGCAGCTAAAAAAGTGGATCTCATGAACATAGAGAAGACTGTTGCCTGCCAGAGCCCAGGGAGAAGAGAGGAGAGGAGGGAAAGAAAGAAAAAGAAAGAATAGAAATTGATTTATGACCACTGAACTGTACATTTAAAAATGGCAAAGATGATAAACTATATATAAATATTATACCTCAATTAAAAAATTAAAAAACATATGCTCCTGCAATTTTTTTCATATAATCATTTGTGGAGACAAGGGCCATCAAAAGTAACCCAAAAGAGTTTTTTTAAGTTTGCACAAATTGAATTTAAGTTTATTATGGGTCATGACATGTAAATATTAATCTCATCAATGAAAATGTAAACCTGAAATTTGTGACTGAATTAACTAAAAGTCAATTTTGCTAAGAACAGCTGAAAGGAGAGATTATTTTGCTAAGAAAGTCTCTGTGGATAATGTAGAATCATGTTAATAAGCTAAAACAATGTTTTTCCTGAAACTGGTCTCCCTAATTAAGTAGCAGAGAGTACATTACAAATCATTTCTCAGTCATGGAAGCAAAGGTCAGAACGAAATATGTTGAGCAATGAATAGCAATAATGGAATGAAGACATCGCCAATAACAACAAAGGAACATGAAGTCCGTATATATTTTGTCTTTTCTTTTGTTGATGACACTTTTTTAGATCAGGTTCACACTGCTTTAATATGTAGGAAACCTGTAATTACTTAAATGAGAAAGAGTTGATAGAGAATTGAAGTTGAGAATTCTAAAGAAGGGACTGCCCAAAGCACCACTGTACTTGAGGAAGTAACATAATTAAAAGCATGAGCAGGTGCAAGACAGATTTTAGTTTGAGTAACAGATGCTAAAATGTTTTTATTAAATGTCTTCATTTTGTTCTCAGAAGTTGAAGACAAAGTCATCTTTAAGAGTAAGAAGATATGCAAGAAGTTTTGAGAAGAATGGAGATTACTTATTATAGCCACTCTGAAGATTCATTTATATATATGAAAAGGAATAAAATATTATAATTGCAATGTTATATTTAGGATCCAGGGAGGAGTCTGGATCATTACTTTATATTGCTATAAATCTTCCTAGATCTGCAGTTTTCTTAAGCTGTGTTTGAGAACAAAATGGATACCACACTCCTCAGTGCCAACTTGTAGAACTATTCCTGCCCCCAGCTCTTATGCACTGGGGCAGAATTTTTGCCCAGAATAGGCATAGCAGAAAGCTCCACAGTTATGCCCTAGAAGACTGTCTTTATTTGGAAAAGAACATGCAGAAATGTGTGCTGTAGAGTATTGTCAAAATAACTCCATGATATTCATAGAAATAAACAAAAGTAATAGAGCACTCAGAACTGTAACAGAAAGAACCAGGGAAAGAAATAGATAAGAAGAGCCTTCCTGGAACCCTCCTAAATGCCCTAACCCAATCCTGGAGGTTAGGGAGGTTTTTCATGCACAAGGCTATATTCCTTCAGGAGTGATCAGAGCAGGACAGACTTAATATGTTCCTCATGATACAAATAGCTCCATCAACAGGGGGCAGGATGCTCAATGGCAAGAAGAGCGTAAGAATAAACACACGATTAAACACTGGCTGAACAATAAGCTACTCTGACCCAAAGGTAACATCTAGGAATCCAAAATTAAATATGAAATTGCATTTCCATTTAAAAGTCTAGAAAACTGCGTGCATGCTTAAGTCTGTGCCCTATCAGGAGTGATGAAGGAGGAAAAATCTAACTTATTGTGAAGCAAAACCATAAATTCCTTGAACTATGACAGCAAATTTCAAGTGATACATAAATTAAATAGCAAAGAGTAAATTTACGTGAGCAAAGAATCTTAAGCCTAGCCACTGTTGTAATCCAAATGTTTGCATTCTCCCCAAATCCATGTTAAAATCTTAAACTTCAAGGTGATGGTGTTAGGGGTGAGGCCTTTTGGGAGGTGATTATGTCCTGAGGGAAAAACTCTCATGAAGGGGATTGGTGCTCTTATAAAACAAGCTCAAGGGAGCTTGTTCATCCCTTTCACCATGTATGGACACAGTGAGGAGATGCTGCTCTATGAATTAAGAACTGGGATTTTACTGGACACAGCATCTGATAGCACCTTGTTCTTCGACTTTCCAGCATTTAGAGCTGTGAAAATAAATTTATGCTGTTTATAAGCCACACAGTTTATGACATTTTGTAATAGCAGCCCAAACACGCTAAGACAACCTTTGTCCAGTAAGTGGCTTATGTTAACTCAGGTAAGAAACCTAGGTAGCCAGAGAAAAAGTTGAAAACAAAACAAAAAAAAATCTTAGTAGCAACATCAGAGGCTGCACAGCACAAAAAGAATAAATCTCACAGAATTAGTTCAGATAAGTCACTAAATAAATAAATAATGAAGAAAACAACCACCAGCCATGGTCATAGTGGTGATGAGTAGTGTGTAACTATTCAGAGTTGCTACAATATATTATTTTAAATAATATAGTCCCGTTTTCTGCAAAACCCTTGGGAGACATGGAAAGAAATGTGAAATATGACCACATATACTAGATGGGGTAGAGAAGATCAATCAATAGGAACTGGCTTTAAAGGAGCTGAGATGTTGAATATAGAAAAAAAAAGGGAAAAGAGACCATATCTAAAAAAATTAAATAGAGATAAGAGGACAATGTCTCTTCAAATGCACAATATCAATGCATATAAAAAACTATAAAAATAAACCAAATGGAGGTCTGAAATAGAAATGTACAATAACCAAAATGAAAATTCACTAAAGATTCAACTGTAGATTCAAGCTCAAGGAAAAACATAGTGAACTTGTGAATAGATCAATATATATTTTACAATCTAAAGAAAAGAAAGAGGCTGGTGGGGTGACTTATGCATGTAATCCCAGCACTTTGGGAGGCTTAGATGGGCAGATCACTTGAGGCCAGGAGTTCGAGAGTAGCATGGCCAACAAGGTGAAACCCTGTCTCTACAAAACATACAAAAATTACCTGGGCATTGTGGTGCACATCTGTAGTCCCAGCTACTTGGGAGGCTGAGGAGTGAGAATTGCTTGAACCCAGGAGGTGGAGGAGGTTGCAGTGGGCCAAGATCATGGCACTACACTCCAGCCTGGGCAACAGAGCAAGATTCTGGCTCAATAATAATAATAATAATAATAATAATAATAATAATAGTAATAATAATAAACATAAAGTAAAGAAAAGAGAGAAAATGGAATGAAAATACACAAACCGAGGCTAGGAAAAATGTGAGGTTATATTAAATGTAGCAACATACATGTAATAGATTTCCAGAGAAGAACATAGAAATAGAGAAAAAGGAAGTTTATGCAGAGAACGAAAAGCTGAAAACTTTACAAATTTTATGAAAAAGTGTATTGCTGACATTTAACAAGATCAATCAGCTCCTATTAGGCTAAACATAAAGTGACCCACAAAAAAGACACATAACAATCGAAAACATGAAAGCCAAAGGTAAAATCATGAAAACAGCAAGAGAAAATGATGCATTATGACAAAAGAAACCCCAATAGGATTAATAGCTCTCCCGTCATCTGAAACTACACAGGACAAACGACGCTGGTGTGATTTATTTAAATTGCCAAAAAAAGAAAACCCTAACCCAACACTGTCAGACAAGAATCATATAGCCAGCAAGACAGTATTTCAAAAATGAAGCAATAATCAAGACATTCCAAGATAAACAGGAGCCAAAAGAAATTGTAATTAGCAAATCTACCTTAAAGAAATACTAAAGGATGTTGCTATGGATTGGACTGTATTTCCAAAATATTTACATGCCTCTCTCCTGACCATTAATGTTACTATATGTGAAGAAAGGACCTTTAGGAGGTAATGAAGGTTAAATGAGGTCATAAAGGTGGGACCTTGATCAGATAAAACTGGTTGTCTTATAAAAAGAGGAGGGGTGAGGGATTTCTCTCCCCGAGCAGCCATCTTCAAGCCAGGAAAAGAGCCCTTTCCTAAAACCAAAACCTGCTGCAACCTTGATTTTGGACTTTTCATCCTCCAAAACTGTGAGAAAATAAATTTCTGATGGCTAAGCCATGTAGTCCGTGGTATTTTGTTATGGCAGGCCAAGAAGACCAAAAAATTTGGCACTGAAGAAGTGGGATGCTGCTATTAAAAATACCTAAACAATGTGGAAGTGACATTGGAACTAGGAGATGACCGAGGCTGAAAGGTCCATGCTAGAACAAAAGCTTAGATTTCCAGAAGTACTTTTTGGTATAAATATGCACATTAAAAGGTGATTCAAGTGAGGGCTCAAGAAGAAAAGATGAAAGCTATAGAGAAAGCCTTTATCATTTTAGAGAATACATATATTTTCATGAACAGAATATTTATAGAAATACGAATGTTAAAGACAGTTCTGTTAAAATTTCAGACAAAAATGAGAAACATGTTATTGGAAACTGAAGGAAAGGTGATCTTTGTCATAAAGTTGCAAAGAACATGGCTGAATTGTGTTCTATCCTTTCATGTAAGGTAGAATTGGTGAGAGAAGAAACTGGATATTTAGTTAAAGATATTTTGAAGCAAAGTGTTGAGGGAATGACTTGCTATTTCCTGACTATCAACAGCAACAAAAAAATCAATTCTATCCAAGGATTGACTCTAAGGCCTAATTTCCTCCTGTGCATAATAGGAATGATTACCTGCCTAATTGAGCTGTTGTCAGATTAATTAAGTAACTAAGTGCAACTTCAAATTCATTTTGAACAAGGCAGAAGATGAGTCCAGTACCACACCCAATATGGCATTCAGAAATGACACTCATATTTATTGAAAATTTAATAGGTGGAGGTGTCTGTGCTAAATACTTCCCAAGAGATTATCACCCAGCTTTACAGGCAGAATGCTATTAGTCACTAGAAGAGCTGCATGCTTCCAGGGAAAGCAAAGAATAAATAATATCAAACACACACACACACACACACACCTTTTACAAGTCACACGAATATTTACATTCTGGGCAGGATGTGAGGAATCAAAACAGGAAAACATTCCCCTTTACCCTACAAAGCTTATTTTTTTTTTATGTAATACCCAAAAAATCATTGCCAAAGCCAATGTCAAGGAGCTTTTCTCCTATGTTTATTTATTTATTTATTTTCATTATTATTATACTTTAAGTTTTAGGGTACATGTGCACAACGTGCAGGTTTGTTACATATGTATACAAGTGCCACGTTGGTGTGCTACATCCATTAACTCGTCATTTAACATTAGGTATATCTCCTAATGCTATCCCTCCCCCCTACCCCCACCCCACAACAGGCCCTGGTGTGTGATGTTCCCCTTCCTGTGTCCATGTGTTCTCATTGTTCAATTCCCACCTGTGAGTGAGAGCATGTGGTGTTTGGTTTTTTGTCCTTGCGATAGTTTGCTGAGAATGATAGTTTCCAGCTTCATCCATGTCCCTACAAAGGACATGAACTCATCCTTTTTTATGGCTGCATAGTATTCCATGGTGTATATGTGGCACATTTTCTCAATCCAGCCTATCATTGTTGGACATTGTTGGTTCCAAGTCTTTGCTATTGTGAATAGTGCTGCAATAAACATACATGTGCATGTATCTTTATAGCAGCCTGATTTATAATCCTTTGGGTATATACCCAGTAATGGGATGGCTGGGTCAAATGGTATCTCTAGGTATAGATCCTTGAGGAATCGCCACACTGACTTCCACAATGGTTGAATTAGTTTACAGTCCCACCAACAGTGTAAAAGTGTTTCTATTTCTCCACATCCTCTGCAGCACCTGTTGTTTCCTGACTTTTTAATGACCGCCATTCTAACTGGTGTGAGATGGTATCTCATTGTGGTTTTGATTTACATTTCTCTGATGGCCAGTGATGACGAGCATTTTTTCATGTGTCTTTTGGCTGCATAAATGTCTTCTTTTGAGAAGTGTCTGTTCATATCCTTCAGAAGAAAGGTTATCAGTGATGGAAGATCAAATGAATGAAATGAAGCGAGAAGAGAAGTTTAGAGAAAAAAGAATATAAAAGAAACGAACAAAGCCTCCAAGAAATATGGGACTATGTGAAAAGACCAAATCTATGTCTGATTGGTGTACCTGAAAGTGACGGGGAGAATGGAACCAAGTTGGAAAACACCCTGCAGGATATTATGCAGGAGAACTTCCCCAATCTAGCAAGGCAGGCCAACATTCCGATTCAGGAAATACAGAGAACGCCACAAAGATACTCCTCGAGAAGAGCAACTCCAAGACACATAATTGTCAGATTCACCAAAGTTGAAATGAAGGAAAAAATGTTAAGGGCAGCCAGAGAAAGGTCAGGTTACCCACAAAGGGAAGCCCATCAGACTAACAGCTGATCTCTTGGCAGAAACTCTACAAGCCAGAAGAGAGTGGGGGCCAATATTCAACATTCTTAAAGAAAATAATTTTCAACACAGAATTTCATATCCAGCCAAACTAAGCTTCATAAGTGAAGGAGAAATAAAGTCCTTTACAGACAAGCAAGTGCTGAGAGATTTTGTCACCACCAGGCCTGCCCTACAAGAGCTCCTGAACGAAGCACTAAACATGGAAAGGAACAACCAGTACCAGCCACTGCAAAAACATGCCAAATTGAAAGACCATGGAGGCTAGGAAGAAACTGCATCAACTAATGAGCAAAATAACCAGCTAACATCATAATGACAGGATCAAATTCACACATAGCAATATTAACCTTAAATGTAAATGGGCTAAATGCTCCAATTAAAAGACACAGACTGGCAAATTAGATAGAGTCAAGACCCATCAGTGTGATGTATTCAGGAAACCCATCTCATATGCAGAGACACACATAGACTCAAAATAAAGGGATGGAGGAAGATCTACCAAGAAAATGGAAAACAAAAATAAAGGCAGGGATTGCAATCCTAGTCTCTGATAAAACAGACTTTAAACCAACAAAGATCAAAAGAGACAAGGCCATTACATAATGGTAAAGGGATCGATTCAACAAGAAGAGCTAACTATCCTAAATATATATGCACCCAATACAGGAGCACCCAGATTCGTAAAGTAAGTCATTAGAGACCTACAAAGAGACTTAGACTCCCACACAATAATAATTGGAAACTTTAACACCCCACTGTCAAAATTAGACAAATGAATGAGACAGACAGTTAACAAGATATCCAGGAACTGAACTCAGCTCTGCACCAAGTGGACCTAATAGACATCTACAGAACTCTCCACCCCAAATCAACAGAATATACATTTTTTTCAGCACCACACCATACCTATTCCAAAATTGACCACATAGTTGGAAGTAAAGCACTCCTCAGCAAATGTAAAAGAACAGAAATTATAACAAACTGTCTCTCAGACCACAGTGCCATCAAGCTAGAACTCAGGATTAAGAAACTCAAAACCGCTCAACTACATGGAAACTGAACAACCTGCTCCTGAATGACTACTGGGTACATAACGAAATGAAGGCAGAAATAAAGATGTTCTTTGAAACCAACGAGAACAAAGACACAACATACCAGAATCTCTGGGACACATTCAAAGCAGTGTGTAGAGGGAAATTTATAGCACTAAATGCCCACAAGAGAAAGCAGGAAAGATCTAAAATTGACACCTTAACATCACAATTAAAAGAACTAGAGAAGCAGGAGCAAACACATTCAAAAGCTAGCAGAAGGCAAGAAATAACTAAGATCAGAGCAGAACTGAAGGAAATAGAGACAGAAAAAACCCTTCAAAAAATTAATGAATCCGGGAGCTGGTTTTTTGAAAAGATCAACAAAATTGATAGACCGCTAGCAAGACTAATAAAGAAGAAAAGAGAGAAGAATCAAATAGACACAATAAAAAATGATAAAGGGGATATCACCACTGATCCCACAGAAATACAAACTACCATCAGAGAATACTATAAACACCTCTATGCAAATAAACTAGAAAATCTAGAAGAAATGGATACATTCCTCGACACATACACCCTCCCAAGACTAAACCAGGAAGAAGTTGAATCTCTGAATAGACCAATAACAGGCTCTGAAATTAAGGCAATAATTAATAGCTTACCAACCAAAAAAAGTCCAGGACCAGATGGATTCACAGCCAAATTCTACCAGAGGTACAAGGAGGAGCTGGTACCATTCCTTCTGAAACTATTCCAATTAATAGAAAAAGAGGGAATCCTCCCTAACTCATTTTATGAGGCCAGCATCATCCTGCTACCAAAGCCTGGCAGAGACACAACAAAAAAAGAGAATTTTAGACCAATATCCCTGATGAACATCGACGCAAAAATCCTCAACAAAATACTGGCAAACCAAATCCAGCAGCACATCAAAAACTTATCCACCATGATCAAGTGGGCTTCATCCCTGGGATGCAAGGCTGGTTCAACATGTGCAAATCAATACACACAATCCAGCATATAAACAGAACCTACAAAGCTTTTATGTTATACCCAGACTACTTCTAACAAAGTTTTTAAATTATGTCTCAAAAGTAACCCAGGACTTAGAGACAAAAATACTGACTTCATATTCCTACTTTACCTGTTGGTCAAGTTGTTTCTTGAACTTTACTGCTCACTGCTAAATTGAGGCTGATAATAAGAATATTGACCATATTATATGGTGGTTATCAAACCGTAGTGAAATAATACACATTGCTACTCTGTATCTGGTATATTACTATGCTGCACAGGATAATAGTTGTCACCATTGCAGTTGGAGTAGTTGTTTGACAGTAATATAGTGGTGGTGATAAAAAGATTTTAAGTAAGTCTTAAAATAAAAATATAAAGCAAGACTAAAAACCCAGACAGGGTTGAAGAGACCAAGGCTAATACTATATTTAGTTTAGTTCTGGCCTCCCTGGTAACCAAATTAAAAAAAAAAAGTAAATGCTGAATCTCACTTATAAAATTCAAGTGAAGATAGGAAAACATTTTCTGAAGCTAAGCTCAATGCAATTTAGCTAGGTTTTTAAAATTAGAGTTAACGATTATACAACATAAAGGGCGATGTCTTCAACTGTATTTTTCATAATATACATAATTCTTATGAATATGTTTTATGATAATCCCTAACAAAAACTGATGTCAAACATGAAAACATTGCTTTATAATAGCCTTTCTCTGAGGACTAAACTGCTGAGATTTAGGAATATAATTTTCTGATGAAGATTGCCAGTATTTTTTTTTTTTATTGAGCTCTTCTAGTACCTCAGAAGTGGGGCCAGCATGTTGCATGCATTATCCCTAATCTTTATGATTTCTTACAAGGGAGAATTATTGTTCCTTTTTACTACAGTTAGTAGGTGGTAAAAACATCATAGCCTTGCCATTAAACAACAGAATCTTAAACTTTTGACACATGGGTTAGTTTTATATGAATGACCAGTATGATCCTTAGCCTGTCTTTTTCAAATATTAATGACTTACAGTCAGGTGTTGGAGAGAAACTGGACAAAAGGAAGTTCAAGGTTCAGTTCTCTGGTGAGTGTCCAGGGATCAGACACTCTTTTCTAATTAAATGGAGATTCTACAGCTTCTTTTTTGCTTCTGTCTTACTCAACTTTGATCATTTGATGATATGAACTATAGTTTCTTTAGAAAGAAAATTTAAACAGTTATATTTAATAATATTATGTACACTTCTTTTGTTTCTTCGAAGTGATGATTTACCTCTCTGCATCCTCAGATGTTTTCCTTCTACACATACACACACCTGAAAAACTAAAGATATACTCTAGCTCCCAGGACTATAGGAAAGTCAGAGAAAAAATAAGGGCGATTCAGTAGAGTTTATCAATCAAAATATAATTGGCCTATGTTTCTCCCCTTGTCTTCCTGTAGATTTGTGAATCTGTGTTTTCTTACCCAGTAAGAGTGCTTCTTTCCTCCCTGTACACATCTCCAAGAAAGTGGGGGAAAGCCATGCTAACTATTTTTAACTGAGTATCCTGAGATGCTAACTCCCAAATGCAATGCAATGTATGCACAGTGAGTGTGCGCTTCTCCAAAGCTCTCTTGAGTTTCTGTTTGTTAATTCTCTTTTCTTGTTAAAGTTCTTATCCTCTACCAAAGGTTGATTATTTTCTTCCAGGAAGGTCTATGTTAATTCAACTCTGGTTACAGCCCTTAAAAAAGCTTGACTTTCCTTTTGTGGAACATACCCTGAGCTGGAATAAGGCTCCATTAAATAACAAGGAATACACAGCTATCTTTGCATAAATGGTAGGAAGTAACCAAACTTTCCAATTATGGCCTCTTCCTCCTTAGAGTTTCTATAATTTGGATGTCTCTACTGAGCTGGGAGAATGAAGCCATCCATGTAAGACTAGACCCTTGTTGATTCACAGAGTTTCTTTGGATTTGTTAGGTACTCTGTACTGGTTAATATTGAGTATCAACTTGACTGGACTGAAGGATGCAAAGTATTGTTCCTTTAGGTGTCTGTGAAGGTGTTGCCAAAAAAGATGTACACTTGAGTCAGTGGACTAGGAAAGGCAGGCCCATCCTCAGTCTGGGTGGGCACCAGCTAACCATCTGCCAGTGTGGGTAGAATAAAAGCAGGCAGAGGAACGTGGACAGACTAGACTGGCTAAGTCTTCCAGCCTCCATCTTTCTCCTGTGCTGGATGCTTCCTGCTCTCGAGCATCAGACTCCAAGTTCTTCAGCTTTTGGACTCTTGGACTTACGTCAGTGATTTGCCAGCGGCTCTTGGGCCTTTGGCCACAGACTGAAGGCTGCACTGTCAGCTTCCCTACTTTTGAGGTTTTGGGACTGAGACTGATCCACTACTGGCTTCCTTGCTCCTCAGCTTGCAGACGGCCTGTGGTGGGACTTTGTCTTGTGATCATGTGCGTCAATCCTTCCTAATAAACTCCCCTTCATATATATATATATATATATATATATATACACACACACACATATATATACACACACATATATATATACACACACATATATATATCTGCTATTAATTCTGTCCTTCTAGAGAACCCTAATACATGCCCTAATATATATTTTATATCTATGTGATTCATGTGTTCTCCTTATGGATACTGCTTGTTTCAAACTGTTTTTTTTTCTAATATCAACTAAGTTAAAAAGAATCCAATGCTGCTAACTCTTAGATGACAACTTGATTCATTACATGTGTAGATCTGTATAGTATTTTTTAAGATTTTAGACTTTGATATAAGCAGGGCCAAGTGCAAAATGAAAATGAGATACTTTTTGCTCAAAAATTAAGAATTTTAACAAAGCAAAAGCAGAACCTCAAACCAAGAACAAGTTCCTGTCAACCTGCACAGGTTACACGTCTCTGCAGCAAGCCCTGGTGTCTCTCTTTGATTGTGTTTCCTAAAAGCAAAGCCTGAGGTTGGGAATCAGATTCAAGTGATTTATTAGAGGCATCGTCCTTTAGAAAGGGTATTTGAAGGAAACAAGTAGAGGGAAAAGCTAAGCAAAAATGTGGTCTCAGCTGAATATTAAGCTCTAGCTGATCTCACAGGGAAAGCTCTGGAGCAAAAATCTTTCAGAGTTAGTCAAATCTTGGGAAAAGAGGGCCAGAGTTACATTTACCTAATTATGGGTAATACTCCAGAGATGGGAGTAACACTCACAGCAGCTGTAAATTGAGTGAAAAGGCTGGTAAAAGGGATCTGGGTTGGCAACATCTTCCACCACAGTCCCTTCCTTTAAATCTGTGATACTCACAAGTCTTGTAATCCAGTGTATCAATGTCAGACTAAAGCATGTGCAACAAGAAATGTTACAGTTTGGCAATACATGGATCATCATCCAGTACGAACAGTGTAGGTTCTCATGCAAATTCAATTTCTTATAGAGTGATTTTAAAAATCACGTCACCCAATCCTCATTGTTGTTTTCTAGGGATTATCTCTAGAACTCAGATCATTTAAACTCTTCAAATAAATTAACAAGATTACATTTGACTTTGTTTCATTATAAAACACCTGAATCTGCAAGATACATTAATGCTTTCTATCATACTTTATCACCGTGAATCTCATTACAGCCTACTGGTATTTCTGAAATCACAAATAGTTTCCGAGAATACATCTCATCTCTGCACATCACCATTTTTTTTTTTCAGGGTTATACCCCACGTCTGGGAACAACATTCAACCGATAAGGAAAGATTCATTGATAACTAAATTCTCCTATTTCCTAGCCCTCAAATACATAATCCTGAAGCACATTATGTAGGTTGCTCAGAAAGTGCCGCAGGTGCAGGTACTAAACCCCATTTGCCATAGAATGACCAGTTCAACAACGTACACTTTCCTAGCTTTCCCTCATTTTCACTTTTATTTTCTTCTTTAGGTTGTCGTTATTCAAAGAGCATATCTGTACTCAAGTCCTTGAATTAGGCTCTGCATTGACAGAATTAAATAGATCAGAAATAAAATATATCTCTATGAGAGCAATGTTTACCTAAAGGTCATGTATAGTAAAATCTACCACATAAATATTTTCAAACCTTTAATATAAATTGATCATTTTCCCCCAACAAGTAGTCAGAATCAAAAGTGTGATCAAAGGAAGATTGATTTTAAAGGATCTATTGGAGTGATAAAATTTTCTGAACCTGGATAATGGTGATGGTTGTAAAACTTGATAAATTACTTAAAATTATTGAAATATACAATGAAAGTAGATGAATCTTATGAAATATAAACTGCGTCTCAATAGAGTAGTTAAAATCAAAGTAAAAGCCCACGAAGGGGAACAGCAGTTCAAAAGCATATTAGATAAAGCATCAAAACAGAATGTCTCACTCAGTTTTTCCTCAGGACTCTTGATTCATTATGACAGGATTTCTTAAACTGAGATCAGAGGACTTCAGTGATCTTTAGACGATCCCTTATCCCAAAATCTAATGTAATTAAGGTTTGGGAGACTTTCTTTGTCATCTCTGCCATTTGACCTGGGAAATTTAAAAGGAAAATGTCTCTATTTTGCCTTAAGTAGGCAGACACAATAGAATTCAGAAGCTCAGCTATAAATAAGTGGGGACATTCTTTCCCTGAGTTGTTGGGAAGGAAGTGACCAGATTCAGGAAGAGACGTTAGTGCAAAACCAAAAAAACTCAGGCATGATTTGTGAACTAGAAAACTCTTTGTGAGAATTCTAGATTTTAACTGTCTAAAGACAGTTGAAACTGTCTGAAATTTCTGGCTCAATGTGATTTGAAGCATCAAATGGATTGGGTTTCAGACAAAAAAGTCATTCCAAATATGGGCATTTATGTACAGTATAATTTTATTGTACATAGAATTTAATATATTTGCTTTATAATTAGATGATATTTTAGAAAGAAACAGCACTAACTAGTTTAATCAAAATAAACTTTTCTATTTAGAGTAGGCAATTTTTCTCCTTAAACAGTTATTTGCTGTGTAACTTAAGTTCAAAAGACACTATACTGTGTGTGTTATAGGATAATTATCACTATCTGCAATGCGAAATCTCCAAATCGTAATGACTGTTTACACTAAAAAGAACAGTTTCTCCACATGCAAGGAAAAGGTTAATGTACTACCCAGGCCCAGTGACTTTAACATGAGTAATAATTCAGTGATACGGATTCCTTGGATTCCTTTCTTGCCGTCTTCAACACATGGCTTTAAGATTCCCCTGATGTTATGATGCCAACTGATGAAAGGGAGAGAAATTAAGGAAGATCTTTGAAGATGTTTAAGTAATAAGGACCAGAAATGACAAACATCTTTAAAATGCAAATTCCATTGCTCTAAATTTAATCAGAAATATCTCTCTAACTGCAGAGGAAGCAAGAAAACATAGCTGAGATGTGTACCCAGGATAAAGATGAATAGATTTCTTAGTCCTTTTATATGTAGAATCCTCTCTACCAAATCCCATCAACTATTTCAGGCCATTCTGTGGTCCACTATCCCACTCAGAGAAAACTGCAAATGTCCTAGAAGAACATCTTCAAAAGAGCATGGTACACTCTTCCTCCCAGCCACAGCTGATTGGACAAGATTGCACTTGGACCCCTGTTGAAGTTCCTAGAGATGCCTGGAATCTGCAATGGCCTTTTAGTAATTGTTCTGCAAAGTCTTGATTAATGGAATTTTCTTGCAAATTCATTTGGATGTACATCTTTATATTAAAACCACATAAGTTGTAGTAACTTAAATAAGTCCCCATTCTTTAAGAAAATATCTGATTACAACATTCTACATTAGTCCTTGTCTCTCCCTCTGAACGGTTCAGCTGTAATCATCATAAACATTTTAAACTCGACACAGAAACTGATATCTTAGCTGTTACGTATTTTTCAATGGCAGAATCTTCTAAGCTCCTTGGACCAGAGATCAAGTTTAACTCACTTATCCTCTTCCTTGGAAATTGTACACATCACACACCTTTTTGTCTTTCTTTGTTTCTAATCCCTGTTCATTTGCTTCCATTTGAAAATCATCCCTCTGGTACTTATCGCATAAATTATGGTACTTATTGTATCTGTAGAAATCATCCTTTACCTCAAACCATTGCAAATCCATTTTATACACTGTTGATCTGATTCTAATCATGTCTCTCCCAATTAAAAATGTGCAAATCGCTATCTAGTGCCCAACTAAAAGTGTTCATAATAGTTCATTTAGAATTCGTATTCCTTTATAATAAAGCTGTGGCCCATCTTTTCTTTTTAAATTATACTTTAAGTTTTAGGGTACATGTGCACAACGTGCAGGTTTGTTACATATGTATCCATGTGCCATGTTGGTGTGCTGCACCCATTAACTTGTCATTTAACATTAGGTATATCTCCTAATGCTATCCCTCCCCCCTCCCCCCACCACACAACAGGCCCCAGTGTGTGATGTTTCCCTTCCTGTGTCCATGTGTTCTCATTGTTCAATTCCCACCTATGAGTGAGAATATGCAATGTTTGGTTTTTTGTCCTTGCGATAGTTTGCTGAGAATGATGGTTTCCAGCTTCATCCATGTCCCTACAAAGGACATGAACTCATCATTTTTATGGCTACATACTATTCTATGGTGTATATGTGCCATATTTTCTTAATCCAGTCTATCGTTGTTGGACATTTGGGTTGGTTCCAAGTCTTTGCTATTGTGAATAGTGCCGCAATAAACATACATGTGCATGTGTCTTTATAGCAGCATGATTTATAATCCTTTGGGTATATACCTAGTAATGGGATGGCTGGGTCAAATGGTATTTCTAGTTCTAGATCCCTGAGGAATCGCCACACTGACTTCCACAATGGTTGAACTAGTTTACAGTCCCACCAGCAGTGTAAAAGTGTTCCTATTTCTCCACATCCTCTGCAGCACCTGTTGTTTCCTGACTTTTTAATGATTGCCATTCTAACTGGTGTGAGATGGTATCTCATTGTGGTTTTGGTTTGCATTTCTCTGATGGCCAGTGATGATGAGCATTTTTTCATGTGTCTTTTGGCTGCATAAATGTCTTCTCTTTAGAAGTGTCTGTTCATATCCTTCACCCACTTTTTGATGGGGTTATTTGTTTTTTTCTTGTAAATTTGTTTGAGTTCATTGAAGATTCTGGATATTAGCCCTTTGTTAGATGGGTAGATTGTAAAAATGTTCTCCCATTCTGTAGGTTGCCTGTTCACTCTGATGGTAGTTATTTTTTGCTGTGCTGAAGTTCTTTAGTTTAACTAGATCCCATTTGTCTATTTCGGCTTTAGTTGCCATTGCTTTTGTTGTTTTAGTCATGAAGTCCTTGTCCATGCCTATGTCCTGAATGGTATTGCCTAGGTTTTCTTCTAGTGTTTTTATGGTTTTAGGTCTAACATTTAAGTCTTTAATCCATCTTGAATTAATTTTTGTATAAGGTGTTAAGGAAAGGATCCAGTTTCAGCTTTCTACATATGGCTAGCCAGTTTTCCCAGCACCATTTATTAAATAGGGAATCCTTTCCCCATTTCTTGTTTTTGTCAGGTTTGTCAAAGATCAGATAGTCGTAGATATGTGGCATTATTTCTGAGGGCTCTGTTCTGTTCCATTGGTCTGTATCTCTGTTTTGGTACCAGTACCATGCTGTTTTGGTTACTGTAGCCTTGTAGTATAGTTTGAAGTCAGGTAGTGTGATGCCTCCAGCTTTGTTCTTTTGGCTTAGGATTGACTTGGCAATGAAGGCTCTTTTTTGGTTCCATATGAACTTTAAAGTAGTTTTTTCCAATTCTGTGAAGAAAGTCATTGGTAGCTGTATGGGGATGGCATTGAATCTATAAATTACCTTGGGCAGTATGGCCATTTTCACGATATTGATTCTTCCTACCCGTGAGCATGGAATGTTCTTCCATTTGTTTGTATCCTCTTTGATTTTGTTGAGCAGTGGTTTGTAGTTCTCCTTGAAGAGGTCCTTCACATCCCTTGTAAGTTGGATTCTTAGGTATTTTATTCTCTTTGAAGCAATTGTGAATGGGAGTTCACTCATGATTTAGCTCTCTGTTTGTCTGTTATTGGTGTATAACAATGCTTGTGATTTTTGCACATTGATTTTGTATCCTGAGACTTTGCTGAAGTTGCTTATCAGCTTAAGGAGATTTTGAGTTGAGACCATGGGGTTTTCTAGATATACAATCATGTCATCTGCAAACAGGGACAATTTGACTTCCTCTTTTCCTAATTGAATACCCTTTATTTCCTTCTCCTGCCTAATTGCCCTGGCCAGAACTTCCAACAGGATGTTGAATAGGAGTGGTGAGAGAGGGCATCCCTGTCTTGTGCCAGTTTTCAAAGGGAATGCTTCCAGTTTTTGCCCATTCAGTATGATATTGGCTGTGGGTTTGTCACAGATAGCTCTTATTATTTTGAGATATGTCCCATCAATACCTAATTTATTGAGAGGTTTTAGCATGAAGGTTGTTGAATTTTGTCAAAGGCCTTTTCTGCATTTATTGAGATAATCATGTGAAACTATTCCAACCAATAGAAAAAGAGGGAATCCTCCCTAACTCATTTTATGAGGCCAGCATCATCCTGATACCAAAGCCTGGCAGAGACACAACAAAAAGAGAGAATTTTAGACCAATATCCCTGATGAACATCGATGCAAAAATCCTCTATAAAATACTGGTAAACCGAATCCAGCAGCACATCAAAAAGCTTATCCACCATGATCAAGTGGGCTTCATCCCTGGGGTGCAAGGCTGGTTCAACATATGCAAATCAATAAACGTAATCCAGCATATAAACAAAACCATCGTTTCATTTTCATCCATTTTCAAATTAATTCTTTATTCTCTATAAATTGATATATACTTCTGCTCACTGGCATCCTAATGCTATGGTTTGAATGTGTCTCCTCCAAAATTCAGGTGTGACAAATGTGATAATATTAACAGATGAGGACTTTAAGAGGTGATTAGGCCATAAGAACTCCTCTCTCATGAATGGCATTAAGGACCTTATAAGAGAGGCTTCAGTGTTCTTCTTTCTTGCCTATCTGCCTTCCACTACATGAGGACACAGCTTCCTCCCTCCAGAGGACAAAACAATAAGGTACCATCTTGGAAACAAAGAGTAGTCCTCACCAAGCCACCATATCTGCCAGAGCTTTGATCTTAGACTCTCTGGCCTCCAGACCTGTGAAAAAATAAATTTATGTTCTTTATAAATTTCCCAGTCTCAGATTTTTTTTATAACAGCAAAAACAAACAAAGCACCTACTTTAAGTCAAAATTGTATATTGCTTTCATGAAGATGATTTTCTTTATTCTACTCCAGACAAATTTAATATATTGTTCCTTTTTGAAATGTATTGACCTGTTTTATATTTTTCAAAAAAAATCATGTGTGTTATTGCTCTGAAGGTATTTGTGTACATGGTTAAATTTCCTTTAATTTGGCAATAATAATATTTTATTTGAATGATGCCATAAACCAAAACAGATACTAAAAAGTAGCTGCATATTATTTAATGTGTATTCAATGAATGAATGGGCCCACTCTACTGATGAAGCAAATTATTTCAGAATAAGTAATATTGCTTTGCCAATAATTACGTGAAACACATAATTCTCTTTTATGTATACCTCAATTAATGTCAACTTGGGATGTCATATTTTCTGTTCTTGAGATATAAACCTATAGCATTTTTTTTTTCGAGTTTCCCTCTTGTTGCCCAGGCTGGAGTGCAATGGCGTGATTTCGGGTCACTGCAACCTCTGCCTCCCATGTTCAAGCTATTCTCCTGTCTGAGACTCTCGAGTAACTGGGATTACAGGTTCATGCCACCACGCCGGGCTAATTTTTGTGTTTCTAGTAGACAGGTTTTCATCATATTGGTCAGGCTGGTCTTGAAATCCTGACCTCAGGTTATCTGTCCGCTTCAGCCTCCCAGAGTGTTGGGATTACAGGTGTGAGCCACGGCGTCCAGCCTTTTTGTTTGTTTGTTTTTGAGATGAGTCTATCTGTGTCACCCAGGCTGGAGTGCAGTTGTGCAATCTTGGCTCACTGAATCCTCCATCTTCTGGGTTCAAGCAATTCTCCTGCCTCAGCCTCCTGAATAGCTGGGATTATGACGTATACCACCATACCTGGCTAATTTTTTTGTATTTTCAGTAGATACAGGGTTTCACCATGTTGGCCAGGCTGGTCTCAACTCCTGACCTCAGGTGATCTACCCGCCTTGGCCTCCCAAAGTCCTGGGATTACAGGCATGAGCCACCACACCTGGCCAAACCTATAGTATCTTAAAATCTGTAATATTTTCTCTTTATCCTATTTATCTCAATCAAATCATTTTTGTTCTGACTCTTCCTTTACATTGTAAATTGAGCTAAATGACATTAATTATGGTTTACATATAATAGAAATAATCTAATGTATCAAATCTAAAAATTAATAAATGAGATGAGGCATTATCAAACTTTAGGGCCATCAATGTCTATATCACTTACAGTGTTTAAGAATTATTTTCAAAAACTTCAATAAAGTCACTTTTCCTAATTATGTTATCTTTCTTCAGAGAATCAGCATTCATTTCTTATTATATTTTGCTTATTAACTTGTATTTGTTTCATTTAATTACTTGTTTTGCAACAGTATTTTCCTACAATGTTTCATTGCTAATATGAATTACATTGGGGTCATGATACATTAAATAGTCTTTGATAGATGAACCTAAGAAATTGTTCCTTATATCTGATATTTTGTCCTAAAAGCAAAATGCATTATAAACTTCAAATAATTGCCTTATAAATGAATATTGGAATTAGCATATTTTTATGATCAGAAATCTCTCATATTTTCACTGTCTTATTGGAATAATGATTTGATAAATGCTTAGGCACATACTGAAAATATTACTGTTTCTATTATAGAAGTAATCCTTACTTATATATAAAAAAAAACAAGTTTTGTTTTTTTGCAGTATCATCTAAGCTTTGTGAAAATGGTAATTATGTGAAAAAACATTAATAGAAAGTATGTTTATTTACATTTATCACACGGAAATTTAAACCTCCATATTTTCAACAAATGCAAAACAAACTCTAATAAGCAAACAAAGAGAAATTTACTTTGTAGTCCTAGATGCTTATAATTATGTAAATAACACCTCAGTAAAATAGCGTATTTATTCTTTATATCTTCAAAATGGCTTAAAAAGTGCTTAAAAATAAAAATGCAAATAGATTACCTAATTAATAATAATATGAAATCAAGCCTAAAATTGTAACTTTTTAATTATCTTTGTAATCATAATGTCTTTTAAAGGTTATTTACCAATTTTCTGATGTTGATAATATACTGTAGATATGAGAAGTGGTTTCACCAGGGGAAGAGGGATGACAGGTACCCAGTTCCTCCCTATAATGTTTTTGCCTCTTCTTATAAATCTGTCAAAACACAAAGTTTTTTTTAAGTAATTAAGAAAACCATTGCATTATTTGCCACAATTTTCTATTATTAGTCAGTCGTTATTAAGTGAGTTTCTATGTGTACACCACATACAAAACCTCCTGATCTGGGGTGTTCAAAGAGGGACATAGATATTTTAATGAAATTAAAGAAAACGATTGGTTTGTTGCTTTTCTTTTCAGTTGACTTATTTCTATGCATAGTCTCCCTGTTTCTTTTTTCTTTTTCATTCTTTTTGAGACGGAGTCTCACTCTGTTGCCCAGGCTGGAGCGTCCTCCTTTGTAAAGCTGTATATGGTTTTGGACAGAGTTGATGATCTGTTGGAGAGCCATGCCAGGTTTGAAGGCAGAAATGCCATTTTCATTCATCCTGCCTTTCCTAGCCATGCTGCACATAATTCACTCCCCTCGTGTGAAGCAGAGGTTACCTGCTTAAGTGACAGAGGAAAGCACCCTTAGGGTGAATTTGGATAACGAACATGAGGTTCCATGAGGTTACATTATACAGTGAGAGGTGTGCGGTTAGAATAAGGCTAAAAAGGCAGATGGGGGCCAAGCTGAGCACAACCTTTTAGTGATAACAGGCCAGTGTGAACGGTATGTGACAGGCAATAGTGAAACATCGAAAGCTTTTTCTTTCATTTTTAGAACTATTTTATTTAACAAATATGGAGGAGAGTAATGCAATCCCAACTGTAATACTTCCGTCAGTCTTAGAGAGAAACTTAGTAACTTACGGGATCAGTGGGAAGGACGAACAATATAAGCTAGAAGGAAATAAGATTGCTCTTAAAAACTCTTGGCACAAAGAGATAAGAGTAATTCATGAGAATTTTTTTTGTTAGAATGTATTTATTTGTATATTATTAAAGTTTGAGGATTATTGCCCTGTCTTTTGTTTCATGCTGAATATGGATTTCAATAGACTTTGTGGCTGGGTAGGGTGGCTCACACCTATAACCACAGTACTTTGGGAGGCCAAGGAGGGCAGATCACTTCAGCTCAGGAGTTTGAGATCAACATAGGCAATATAGTGAAACCCCTGTTTCTGTAAAAGATACCAAAATTAGCCAAACATGGAGGTGCCTGCCTGTAGTCCCAGCTACTTGGGAGGCTGAGGCTGGAGGATCACATAAGCCTGGGAGGTCAAGGCAGCAGTGAGGCATGTTCATGCTGCTGCACTCTAGCATGAGTGACAAAGAAAGGACCTGTCTCAAAAAAAAAAAAGAGAGAGAGAGATTATTTTGCTCTGAATGGCTTGGAGTCCTCCAGCATCTACAGCAGTGCTATAGATATTCTAGATGTTCAATCAAGTTTAGTGATTGGCTAGAAGCCTGTATGCCAATCCTTCCCCTACTCATTGAGCCAGAAATACTCAATTACCTTATTTGTCCCTAATTCCTGAAGAAATTGAGATGTACTACTGAAAACAATTTTTGTATTTGGAAAATGATTTTCAAATTTGCGCCTTCTTTACTTAATGAAACTACAATATGCCCAAATGCAATTGTATGATATGAACTAATATAAGCAATTTACAATGTCACCAGTCTGTGACCCTCAGTATGATAATCTACGGTCTCAGTTCTAGGGTCCAACTATGTAGTAATTTTTAAATCTTCCAGTGTAATGTTACTGTTTATAAGATGTCTACAATAAAGAACATTGCTTGGTTTTCTGCTTGTGTTACTTTTCTTCTGATACCCCACTTAATTATTAATGTCAGTAACTTGTATTGGAAAGATTTGCATAAACTACTGTAAGTCCTCCAGTACACACATGAAGTCTAGTAAGATTAAATTGTGGTGAAGATAATTTTTGTATTGGAAAAGTGGCTTCATTTACCTTTCTGTGCTTTAGTTTTTTTATGCTTTATAATATTCTAGAGAAACTATAAATGATTTATGAAAAATATTTTTTTCAGACTTGTTATTTATTCTTTTAGTGAAGTACTGGTGCTGAACTCTGTTTTTAAAATGAGTTACATTTATTTATTTATCTCTAAAATTTCTCTCAAGGTGAATATTTGTTGGACGGTTGACGGTTGGTATGTCAGAACCTAAACACCAAATTAGATACATTTGATGCACTTAACCTAAGACAGATGTTTGAACAACAGAAAATTTGTATTTATTTATACATGTGATCAGGTCTACTATGTTAATCAATTTTGGTTTTCATAACAAAATACCAAAAAGTGAGTTGTTTATTGTATTAGCGTTCTCCAGAAAAACAGACATATATATATATATATATATATATATATATATACACACACACACATATATAATATATGTATACACATATATAATATATATACACACATATATAATATATTTGGTTTGAGCCCAAAGTCTGAGAACCAGAAGCCCCCATGTCCAAGGACAGGATAAGAAAGATGTTCCACCCTAACGGGACAGAGGGAGAGAGAGAGGAAGAGAGAGAGAGACATTGAGAGAGAGAGAGAGAAGTAGCCATTCATCTGACTTTTTTTTTAATCCAGGCCCTCAATTGATTTGATAATCCTATCCCCATTGGTGAGAGTGATCTTCTTTACTCAGTCTACTAATTCAGATCTTAATCTCTTCCAGAAACATCCTATAGACACAAGCAGAAATAATATTTTACCAGGTATCTGGTCATCCCTTATTTCAGTCAAGTTGATGCATAAAATTAACCATAACATTTATATATATGGAAATTTATTTCTCACAATTCCAGGGATGGAATTCTGGGATTAAGGTGCCAGCATGGTTGCATTGGTGAGGGTCCTCTTCTGGGTTGCAGACTACTGACTACTTCTTGTTTCACATGATGAAGGGTAGAGAGAGCTTTCTGGGGTCTCTTTGATAAGGACACTAAAGTCATTAATGAGAGTTCTGCCTCCGTGACCTAGTTCTCTCCCAGAGGCTCCATTTCTTACCCATTTCCTAATTCCAACACTTTGGGGGTTAGAGTTTCAAAATACTAATTTGTCAAGGATATGTTAATAAATATTCAGTCCCTAATAGGTAAATATTTAGTTCTTCTTTGTCTTGTTAAGGACTAAAAAGTGCTAACTTATTCAAAGTATATTTAGAAAACATAACCATGGATTTGGAGGGTTTTTAAGTTACTTTTAAAGATAGCTAGTGTATTCCCAGATTCTACAGTTGAAAATACTGAGCAATGGTTTAGAGAAAAGTTTGACGAGGACAATTTGTTATATTGGCATAGGCTTAGAAAAACAGTGCAGACCTTCCCAATAACAACAGCTGAATATTTTTTCTCTCTTAGCACATTGACTACTCCATAATTCCCCAAATGTAGACAATTTAATACAAGAAATTGTGCCAAAGGTTTTAGAATAGCTGAAGGGGTGAGAATATACTCTAACATATTAAATAAAAATAAATGAAACATGCTTTTAACACAGGATCAATAATCTACTAATACTTTTTACTGTTCAGAAACCCCTAATTAAAACCTTCTGCTCTTCTGTGGGATGCCGGCACTGCCATTGAAATGGCCTCATTGTCTGGAGAAACACCTGAGGTTCATTGTCTCATGGCCACAAAGAACAAGGACATAGACACGCAAAGAGTGATGCTGACAGCGAAAGTTTAATAGGTGAAATTAAACTAAATTAAACGTTCCAATTAAATAAGAAGAGAATAGCTCTATGCGGCAGAGAGGGGTGCCAGAAAAATATGTTGAGGGATTCATGGTGAAATGAACCGGGTTTTATAGATGAGCTGGTGAGGAGGCAGTGTCTGATTTACATAGGGTGTAAAAGACTGGTTGAACCAGGTGTACCATTTGCATAGGGTGCAAATCTCTGGGATCCCTCATCCTAATCTTTTATTTTTTTATTTGGCAGGCGTGCAGGCGGGTTCTCTGCCTGAGCTGCCCATGTTGGCCATTTCTTTGGTCCTGTACACGTGATAACAAAAGGGAAATGGAGCCTCTATGTTGGATTGTTGGATATGCCTGACCCCTGACCCCCAGGTAGCCTTTTTTTTTTTTTTCTTTTCCGAGACTGAGTTTCGCTCTTGTTGCCCAGGGTGGAGCACGGTGGCGCTATCTCGGCTCACTGCAACTTCCGCCTCCTGGGTTCCAGCGATTCTCCCTCTCAGCCTCGCGAGTAGCCGGGATTACAGGCGCACACCACCACGTCAGGCTAATTTTCTGTATTTTTGGTAGAGACGGGGCTTCACCATGTTGGTCAGGCTGGTCTAGAACTTCTGATCTGAGGTGATCCTCCCGCCTCGGGCTCCCAAAGTGCTGGGATTACAGGCGTGAGCCCCGCGCCCGGCCGGTAGTCATTTTTAATTGGCATAGATGCAGGCAATCCTCCACGCAGGCTCCTGGCTGGCTTATCTGTGTATGCAGCTCAATTTTTCAGGCTGCTGTTTAGGAAAGAAATGATTTGGGGTCTGCATTTTGTCAGAAGGGAAGCTCTGCTGGGTACTCTTTTGCCCTTACTATCTGCCTAAATAATTTCTATCTCCTGTATCACCATCAAAATAATATAGCAGCTAAGTCTAGAACAGCTGAAGAAAAGATAAAACTGCTGTATGTCTAACAGGCACACTACATTGACGGTTGCTGTGCCAAAGCAACTATTAGCAACTTCACCACTTTTGGAACAGAAGCAGAATTGCCTCTTTATTCTTCTTTCTTCTAACCTTCCCATCATTAGCAGAAATATTTAGGAAGTCTGAGAAAAGTTTCAGCACACTGCCTCACTGATACAGAGGAGAGTGAAAAAGGGTAGATGAGTAGGACTTCGGGGCAATAGACGCACAGCTGCCATAGGATGTACTGGCCATGTTTGGCCGCCTAGCGTTCATACATACCCTTTTATATGCGTTGAAACGTTCGCATCTCTACGTGCACCACCACCACCCCCCCGCAGCAGCTTCATGCTTCTGCCCAATGTGATGCAACTATTCTTCACACAAAGATATTCACCATCTGCCCACGAAAGATGAACATAAAATTCCATAGTTATTTTTTCACATATTTTTGCTCTGTTTATTGGTTGTTCTTTCATTAGGTTTTAATACTACCTAGCAAGTGGTGCCCACTCAACATTTAAGAAAACCAAATCAGCTCTGTTAAGGGGCCATATTATAGGCTGTACATAAACACTACCTCTGCCACCCTAACTCATTTTTACATGGATTCATTGAACAGACACTGTGGTGCCTGATGAAAGACCCAAGAGAGTAAATAGACAAGAAGCCCATGTGATGATTGAGACCCTTCTCTGTAGTGGATTTATTTGATGGGCACTTTTATGGAACACAGAAGCCTCAGACTGTGTGCCCCCTTCCAGAGGTCCATCCATATTTCTCTCCATCAGAATTTTGTCATCAGTCTTCCAAGCTTCCTATTTTCAGTCCTTGACTATCTGGCAAAATTGTTGGATATTTCCCATTAATCCATATCATAAAATGGACAATCATATCCATTGCTTAGGCAATTTTGCCCACTGCCATGATTTATGTTCTACACTATTTTTTTTAGGGCCACTGCAATAAGAATATAATGCCATGGCATATGCGCTTTTGGCTAGTGCCACCATATTGTGCAGAATTATCAATAAATCAGGCCAAAGCATTTTCTCCCTCAGCCAGCTAGTTAAAGAAGTAACTCTCAATGTCCAGCAATTTGAAAGAAAGGTTGCATTACAGGAAGAATATTCACTACGGGAATCAGTCACTGGTTCCTGCAATTTATTTGTGCATGCAGAACATACTAGTGTCTGATCTTGCTTATTCCTGTTCTATTTAAGGATAAGGTACTGCTGTGTATACTTATGTAGCTTGGTGGATCATGATAGGTAGCTCAAATTACAAGGTCATTTGGTTACATTTTGAGTCTGTTTCAGATTCTTGCAGCCAATCAAGATCTGTTTCTCAAAGGAAAATAGTTGTTTGCAGAAGAGAGTATAATTTTTTATCTCCAACATAGGCTCTTCGCTGGCATTGTCCTAAGGAGATTGCGAGGGACACTGCAGAGCATCTCTATATGTCTTAGATACTTTGAGGACCATAATATGTGTAGGTCCTAAGGGTGACCTGGCAGAACAGCTTGTTCTGCTGCCTAGATCTGCTCTATAGCTGTTTTCATTCTCTAAGTACCCCAAATTTGATTAAAACATTATTACAGATTTGGGAACAGAATATGCCCTCTTTTAAGTCATAGCTCAGTGTTCTTTCTGCATTGCACCCAGTCATCCAAGTGTGTTATAACAAAATGGTATAACTGCGTTAATTTAATCACAAATTTTGGGCCTTCTCTTTTCTTTAGTAAGTTATTGAGTCAAACATTTAATGAACTATTCTGGGAGTTCTAAAGTTTCAAAGAAGTATAATGTAGATTATTGTATACCCATACAATATTTACATTCAATCTTCTATAAAAGATAAATCAAGTATATGAATAAACAGAAAAGTAACAGAATGTGCTAAGTGACATAGAAACAAGTTTCCTTTAATATTTTGACTATTCAGAAAAGAGAAGTAACTTGGGAAGACACAGAGAGATCTCTATGAAGGAGCTTAATATTTATCGTTTATGAACAATTTATCTTTTTCTCTTCCTTACCAAACAGTAGAAAAAACAATATGCTAGAGGAATACTCTAGCAATCCTAATAATCCTAGCGGTGTTAGTACTATATTTCATTCAGCTTAGGTATTGGCAGATATAAATAATTTGGAAATTTTACAAAACAAGCTGTAGTGATTCTGAACTTTAAAGGAAAATAGTAACTTAAATTTCTAAATGTATAGCTGAAATTCTTATAGAAAGTAGATCATTTTAGGGTGATTTTAACATTTTTATTTTTTACTTGTGCATGCAGTGTTAATTCTCAGATAACTTCCATTAATAATAATTAATGCAGAAGAAATTTTCCATTGTATAAACTCACTGTAAATCTTTAGACAAATGCCTTTTGTATATGGCCATATTTTAGTGTAAATGTCTTTTTATCCTTTATAGGTAAGTTCAATACATGGATTATATTAAAAACAATGCATGTAAGAGAATTTTTTATATCTGTTTGATAATATCAAGAGCTAAGGCCACCATAAAATTTTTCACATTGAAGTTTTAAAGGATTTTTAAAAAATTGTTGCTATTGTATTTTGTTTTCACTACATTAAGTCGACAACATATCAAATGCAAAAGTAGATATTTTGTATATTGTTAGGTTTCAAAAGGAAGCTGAGGGTGAAAGGAAGACGGAGAGAGAGAGTTGGTGGCCCAACAGCAATACATATTTATTGAACAAAGGCCTGTGGGGGGACACCAGCTAGCGCAGAAGCCTGCCCCCATACAGACTGGGGTAATTATAGGTCCAAGTGGGAGAGGTCTGGGCCTGTTGTGAAATGGGGCAGGCATACGGGCTAGCTGCTGATAAGGGAAGGGTTTTCTTCAGTCAGGTAGTTAGACCTGGGACTTGTGTGGCAGGGTGTTTCTCATGGCCTGAACCCTAGTGAAATTTTCCACTCTGACCAGGATCTGCAAAATGGCAGGGGTTTACAAAATGGTGCAGCTTGGGCTAACATATATAACATTTGAATAGATTCTATACCCTCCCATTCAAAACTAACCATTTTAAACTAGTGCTATGTATTCTGGAAAATACATAAACTCCAAATTTTAGTCAAATTTTCCTTTACTAGATATACTTACATAACACAGTAGATATTAGGCATTTATCCAATACATATGATGAATTTTGATAGCTTATAAAGTAAATAGGATAAATTTAGATAATTAATGCATTCAAGTATATCACATTTATGCTAATGTGGTATGTCTTAGCCCCTACATTATTACATGTGATAAGTTCACGTTTGCTTTGAGCTAGTATATGTCACTTACAACAGTACATATATACACACACGTATACATTTTAAAGTCAGAATAATAAATTTAGAACTTATAGATTATCCCCATTGCATTAATTCTGGCAGTTTCAGTTTCTAAAGAGGTTTCCTCAGTTTTCACATGTTCACTTGACAATTCATAATTTAAAATTGTTCCTTTCGGTAGCAATGGCGAGGAGAATTAACAAGGTAGATGTGCTTTTCATTTAATTAATTTTATGTTAGACAAAAGATAAATGGTGAATATTTAATTGTCTCATACATTATAAGTTGTTTAAAATAATAGCATTTCAAGTTAAGCTTAGAGACTGACCTACACAAAATGTTTTTATATAAAACTGTGTTTTTATTTTACAAAATAGTATGCATAATCCTAAAAACTTATTTTAATTATTATTAACTTCATCTGTTGTTGAAGAGCAATTAAATTATATTAGTTAGTTTAGCGCATATAATATGGTTAAACCAATCAAAATACATCATTATATGAGAACTGATTTCAGAAGTAATTTCTTTTTATTGAATATATACATAAGTTATATTAAATTGTAAGAAAATTAGTAATTCCAGTAAGTGGGTTAGATGCTGCATTAACTCAGCACCCTTAGATGCCTCCTTTAGTCTATATCTCTCTATATATATTCTTTGGTACTTTTGTCTGTCCATCTATACTTTTTTTTTTTTTTTTGAGACAGAGTCTTGCTCTTTGCTCTGTCACCTAGGCTGGATGGAGTGCAGTGGTGAAATCTCAGCTCACTGCAACCTCCATCTCTTGGGTTCAAGAGATTCTCCTGCTTCATCCTCCTGAGTAGCTGGGATTACAGGCGTGTGGCACCATGCCTGGCTAATTTTTGTATTTTTAATAGAGATGGGGTTTCACCATGTTGGCCAGGCTGGTCTCGAACACTTGACCTCAGATGATCCACCCACCTCAGCCTCCCAAAGTGCTGGGATTACAGACGTGAGCCACCACGCCCAGCCCATTTACGATTTTATCTGTTAAGATATTCTGATACCAATTGTGTTCATAGACTTTAGCTTCTTCATTTAATAATTTACCTAGTGTGAGACAGACTAACAAGTATTCAAATAATAGTAAGGAGCTAAATACTGATTTAATTGGGATATAAACTAAAAGTTCTGTTCAAATTTATTGTTTGCCTTGCTTGTAACACTGCCTTCATTGTTTTAATTTGTCTCATCAAGTTCAAGTAATGTGTCTTTGTCTATTTTTATTTATTTGTTTAGAGATGGGGTCACATTATGCTGCCCAGACTGCTTTCGAAAACCTGGGCTCAAGCAATCATCCTGCCTCTGCCTCACTAGTAGCTGTGACTACAGATGTGCACCACCATGCATAACTTGTGTTTTTGTTAAATCCAGAAGTGAAAATAGACGTTGAATGAGCAGTAGGCTAAGAAAAAGTCCATTTTGACCTACGCTAAAATGGCGCTAAGCCACAGTTTCTAATGTGAAATATAATTGGAATTAATCTTTCATATCATCACAACTTATTTTATTTTTCAATGTAAATGTGTTGCTTCTGATATATAATAAAACCACAGAAGCAGTGAAGAAAGTATAAAAAATTGATTTATGCTTTTTATGTTTTCTTTCTTTTAAAGAGTTTCTTCCAGAAGGAGACACTTCAAAATGTAAAATCATCATATATTAAAAACTTCAACTTAAAAAGTATTCAGATACCACCCTATATCTTTTATATAAGTGCACTGAGGTCGAGAAAATTTAATTGATTTTCCCAAGATTACAGAGTTAGTGTAAAAAAGAATTGGAAATGAAACTCTTGGGATAAGCAGAATGCCTCTCCAACAGCATGCATGAATAATATGCATGTAAAATAGGTAAGGGAGAGGGGGAAGATCAGAAGAAAGTTATAGTTGGAAGATGCCTTTTTAGTGTATTTCTTTGCCAGTTCTCTTACTAATTTGTGTAGTTTTGAAATTGGTAAACCAAAATTCATTGAGGTGTCAAGGCAATGCAGTTGATTGCTAGTGTTGTGAAGCCATGCCGCGGAGTGATTAATTTCTGGATACAAAGGTTTCTTTCAAGTCATTTCATCTAGACCATATTTTTTCCACCTAAAGCTTCCACCACAGAGAGAGAACAGTCTAGTGTCTTGGTTATAATCACTTTATGAAGTAAGTAGTAAAACGAGAAAGGACTTTACGTTTATTAAATCACTAATATGGGCCAGGCACAATGCTAAATGTCTTACATATTTTATTGTGCAAAACCACCTTTCATAAGCTCGACATTTCCCTTAAACCTTAAACTATGCCTCTACTCTTTGCTTTTCTTCATCATCAAACATCATTCTGCAGTTCTCGATTCATCATGTCCAAATCTGTTTTCAATCAACTTTAATCTTCCTTCGCTTACATGTATTGCATTAATAATAGTCTTCAGTTTCCAGTTCTGCACTTCTCAATGTTAATAATGGCATAAATATGGCTGAATAAAGCAACACATTTACTGTTTCACCTCATGTTATGCAACTTCCAGCTACTGTAGCCACATTTGGTTTATATTGTCAATGGGAAAACATCCTTTTTGCCTACCATAATTTCATATTTTCTTGTTTTTTCCTCCAGTCATACTAGCCAATGTTATCTATACTCCATTGAGCATTTAAATATCAAAATGCTAGGGCCACTTCTTTATATACAGATTTTCCCTACAAGATACTAACTTTTCTCATTGCTTCAAATATCATCTAGATATCTCTTCTGAGATTCAGATACGAATACCATTATTTTTATTTATTTGTATTACAATCTCTAAATTGAGACCAAATCCATGTATTCTCCAAACATTTAACTTTATCCACCTCAGTGTGCCTCTTGTCAACACTCTTGGCCTCACCAACATGATGTCACCCCTTAACCATCCTCTGTCTGAGATAGTGAAATAAAATCTCATATCTGGTCAGCCCCGCATCCATTCTTCTGTTTCTCAGTGGAGTAAGATTATTCAACTGTAAATTAGATCACGTCCCTTTTCCCCCACCTGAACATCCATTGATCTTCAAATAAAGTGTAAGTTCCTTTCTAGGCCTAAAAATCTATAACTGATCTCTCCATATCCAAACCTTCTTTTACTACACTCAAACTACACATGCCTTATTACAGCTTCTTAAACAAGTCACTTTTTTTCCTACTCCTCGGATGATACTATTTATTCTGTTTGAAGAATTCTGTCTCTTTCCCCTTCCTGGTTCTTCTCCTTCACACCCTTTGCTCCTTCACACCCTTCAGATTTAAGTCCTCGGAAAACTATCTGTCTTCTGAAAGGCTGCTACACATTAGTTCATGTGAAATAGATTTTCCCCACATAATTCTATTTCTTAGCAACCTGTTTATTTCTGTTTTATAATGCATTGATATTTGTAACTAATTTTTTGCCTTGTTTACTTTGTTGTTATCTGCTGCCACACTGGATTTCTAAAAAGCAACTTACAAATAGTGGAAGTATGTATTTGTTGTTGATTCTCACATCCTCCACACCTATGTGACAAAAACACACTACATTAATCCCCAGTCACATTCTTCTATAATCTCTTTACCTAAGTTTCTATAATTACCAGCAGAACTTAAGACTTGTTTCTAAACAACAGAAGAGGCAAAGATAATAGGAAGTCACCTCCATGATTATGCTGTGTTATGTAAGACTCTATCTCAGTGGACTGCAGTGGGAACTCCTCTTTCTGCTCTTGAGGAAGAAAACAGCCGTGTTGCTAAGTGCTTGTGGACAAGGCCATGATGCTGGGCAGTGTGGGTCATCTCTAGGTTCTAATGGTGATCTACACACTACAGCCTGTAAATTCTGGGCTTTTCCTTGCAGTTGCAAGGATATAAATTTGGCCAACTCGCTATATGAGCTTAGATGTGGATTATTCCATTATTGGGTGTCTAGATGAGAAGGCAGTCCAGCTGACGTCTTCACTGTAGCCTTGTGAGACCCTGATAAGAGAACCTGCTTCACAAAAGGGGTAAAATAATGCATTTGTGTTCTTTAAAGCTGCTAGTTTTGTGTTAATTTGTTATGCAGCGTGATGGTTAATATTGAGTGTCGATTGGAATGAAGGATGTAAAATATTGCCCCTGGTGTCTGTGAGGGGGTTGCCAAAAGAGATTAACATTAGAGTCAGGGGTCTGCGAAAGGCAGACCGACCCTCAATCTGGGTGGGCATCATCTGTTCAGCTGCTGGTGTGGCTGGGATAAAAGCAGGCAGAGGAACGTGGAAAGAGGAGAGTGGCTGAGTATTCTGGCCTCCACCTTTCTCCCTTGCTGGATGCTTTCCACCCTCAAACATCAGACTCCAAGATCTTCAGCTTTCAGACTCTTGCACTTTCAACCACAGACTGAATGCTGCACTGTCAGCTTCCCTACTTCTGAGATTTTGGGACTCAGACTGGCTTCCTTGCCTCTCAGCTTGAAGAAGGCCTATTGTGGGACCTCACCTTGTGATCCTGTGAGTCAATACTCCATAATCCACTCTCCTTTATATATACATCTATACTATTAGTTCTGTCCCTCTAGAGAACCCTGATTAATACATGCAGCAACAGAAAATTAGTGCAATCTAAATTGCCCTTCGGAGGTAACTGACCAATATTTATGAAATCTTCTATGCATTACCTCTAAACCTACTTAGAGTGAAAGGTTATGAATTGGTGTTCATTGTTTGTTATTAACATATTGTCTCACATAAAGGGTTTTTATCCTATTATCTAAAAATTGAATATCAGAGAGATAATCTTAACCCTTTTCTGATACCATTTGCCACCAAATAAACATTTTGGGTGATATCATATCATTGCCAATAGTTTAAAATAAAATAACATTTGTTAACATCATATATTTGTCAAGTAATTAAAAAGCAAGTGAGAAAACAGATTTTAGGAGACTAAATTTCTGTGTTATTCCTATATAGTGCAGTTGTTTCCAGGTACACCATAGAGCTGCTTTTCCAAAGGAAATCTGTTTTGCAATGTCTACGTGAATTGGCCAAGTTTTATTTTGAATAAAATGTAGTATCTCTAGAAACATGCAATAATACTTGTTTCTTTATTCTTATTTCAAAATGAAGATTTTAAAAATTGAGGCCACCGAACATAAGTTAATGTAATAAATAGCTATTTGGTTAGTGTGTTTTCAATTTTCCACCTTCCAAAATTTTATGGACCTAGAATAAATTGTCAATTAAAAAGTAAGTTAAATAAAACATTTTAAAATAATTTTCAAAAAACTGCTCAAACCATATTAAAATCAGTAAACTGACTATCTAGTCAATACAGTAAGCCTTTCTCTCTCTAACATTAACTGCCCTTAGGCTGGAACACTCAAAATGAAAACCAGATTGCAAAACTGACATTTAGAACTCAGCTGAGCTACAACAAAGATATACAAAGTGAAACACAAAATGAGAATCAGTGAAGGGTAGTTTTTATTGATCTCAGAGAGTGCATTATATTGGCTGCTTTAGCTTTGAAATCTCTTATCAAAATTGATTGCATTAGTCTTGTTGTGGTCAAATAGACAAACTGGCCAAAGACTAAAAAAAATCTCAACCAAAGGATTTATTTTCTCTTATGTGTATAAACTTCAATCTCAGTACAAGAGACAGTACAGAAGGAACTTTGAATATGAAAATAGAAAAAAAAAAAACCCTGCATATGTGTAAACTCAATTTTCAAAAAGCCTAAGAACACACACATAAAACAATTTGCTGTTATGATTAAGACATTGTTGTCATTAATATGGAAATAAGTCTATTGTTTCCTATCATGTGCGTCCGTTTGAAGAGATCACCAAACAGGCTTTGTGTGAGCAATAAAGCTACTTAATCACCTGTGTGCAGGCGGGCTGATTCCGAAAAGAGAGTCAGCGAAGGGAGATGGGGTGGGGCCATTTCATAGGATTTGGGTGGGTAATGGAAAATTACAGTCAAAGGGGGTTGTTCTCTGGCAGGCAGGGGCGGGGGTCAAAATTGAAAACACACTAACCAAATAGCTATTTATTACATTAACTTATGTTCGGTGGCCTCAATTTTTAAAATCTTCATTTTGAAATAAGAATAAAGAAACAAGTAATATTTCATGTTTCTAGAGATACTACATTTTATTCAAAATAAAACTTGGCCAATTCACATAGATATTGCAAAACAGATTTCCTTTGGAAAAGCAGCTCTATGGTGTACCTGGAAACAACTTCACTATATAGGAATAACACAGAAATTTAGTCTCCTAAAATCTGTTTTCCCACTTGATTTTTAATTACTTGAGGAGAAAAATTGGCCATGAGGGACCAAAGTTGGAATGCTAGCTGCTTCTTTAGCTACCTTATCAGCATAAGTGTTGCCTTGAGTGATGGGATCTGATGCCTTTTGGTGGCCCTTGCAGTGAATGACTCCAGCTCCCTTTGGAAGTAAAGCAGCCTTGAGAAGAATTTTTATTAAAGAGGAATTAATGATGGAGGACCCTTACGTAGTGAGGAAACCTCTTTCTGCTCATATAACAGCATGGTGGTACAGGATATGGAAGGCATATTTAGAGTCACTATAAATATTGACGAGTAGTCCCTTTGCAAGAGTGAGGGCCTGAGCTAAGGCAATGAGTTCGGCTTGCTGAGGGGTAGTGGAGGGGTGCAGAGCGGTAGACTTAATGATAGATGTGGAAGATACTATAGCATAGCCTGCCTTTGCTGGTGAGTGGCAATTAGGCCTGGTGGAACTGCCATCAATAAACCAAGTGTGATCAGGGTGAGGAACAGGAAAGAAGGAAATATGGGGAAATTGTGAATGCCAGGTGGATTAAAAAGATACAGTCATGGGGGTCAGGTGTGTTATCAAGAATAATGTGGGGCCAGCCTAAAACAGTAAGGTCACTTCCTCCTTCTTCTCCCTTAGCCTGTGTTCTCATCAGATTTCAGATTCTATGGCAATTGCACACGAGGATTTGGTTCGTGTTTATAGAAAATTTACAATCAAATTGAGGAGACAGAGCTAGTGCAAAGAAAAGAAAATGTATTGGTAAATGTTAGGGATAAGCTGAGTGCTAAAAAATAATTGTTTACAAAATAAACTTTACACAGTTTTCAAAATTCAGAGGTCAAGAACTTAAAACCTCTTCAACTCACACCTGATCTAAAACCTAAATGCCTTATTTTCTTCTGCAATGCCACTTGACCCCAATACAAACTCAACAATGGTTCCAAATAGCCAGAAAATGGCACTTTCTATTTCTCCATCCTACAAGATCTACATAATTTTTGTCGTAAAATGGGCAAACGTTCTGAAATGCCTGACGTCCAGGCATTCTTTTACACATCGGTTTCTCCCTAGTCTCTGTTCCCAATGCAGCTCATCCCAAATCTTCCTTCTTTCCCTCCTGCCTCTCCCTTCAGTCCCAATACCAAACATCGTTGAGTCTTTTCAATCGGCATCATTCTCCTACCAAAATCTGGTGAAGACACAAGAAAAGAAAACTACAGGACTATATGCCTGATGAACAGAGATGCAAAAATCCTCAAAAATTACTAGCAAACTGATTTTAGCAGCAAATCAAAAATTTAATTCACCATGTAAGCTTCATTCTTGGAATGTCAGGTTGGTTTAACATATGCAAATCAATAAACGTAATTTACCAAAAACAGAATTAAAAACAAAAATCATATAATCATATCTCTCTATATAGGAAAACCTTTGATAAATTCAATGTCCCTTCATGATAAAAACCTTCAACAAACTAGGCATCAAAGTAACATACCTCAAAATAATAAGAGTTATCTGTGACAAACCCACAGCCAGAATGATACTGAATGAGCAGAAGCTGAAACTATTTCCCTTGAGAACTGGAACAAGACAAGGCTGCCCAATCTCATTGCTCCTATTCAACATAGTATGGGAATTCCCAGACTAAGTAATCAGGCAAGAGAAATAAATGAAAGGCATTGAAAGAGGAAAAGAAGCAGTCAAACTATCTGTGTTCTCTGATGGTATGATTATATACTTATAAAATGCTAAAGACTGCCAAAAAGCTCCTGGAAATGATAAATGACTTCAGTGAAGTCAATAAAAAAATCAATGTACAAATATCAGTAGCGTTTCTATACCACAATAATGTTCAAGCTGACTGCCAAATCAAAAATGCAATCTCATTTACAATACCTATACGAAAATAAAATATTGAGAAAAACATTTATCTAAGGAGGTGAAACAGAATTATAAAACATTGCTGAAAGAAATCATAGATGACACAGACAAATGGAAAACACTCCATGCTCATGGAAAAGAAGAATTAATATCATTCAAATGCCCATACTGCCCAAAGCAATCTACAGATTCAATGTCACTTCTGTCAAACTACTAATACCACTTACCACAGAATGGGAAAAAATATTCTAAAATTCATATGGGATCAAACACAACCACAACTATTCGAAGCAATCCTGAGCTAAAAAACCAAAGTCAAACGCATCACATTTTATGACTTCAAACTGTAATACAAGTTTTAGTAAATAAAACATTATGGTATTGGTACAAAAACAGACACAGAAAATATTCCAGGAAATATGATACTGTTGTGGGAGAATGAGATGACCACAGCTGTTGCAACAATGTTGGAATAAGTCATACATAGACTTATCGTGTTGAAGATGGAGGTCACAGAATGAGAAATACGGATTCTTATTTTAATAATATCATCAAGTGGGAGACCAGCCTGGCCAACATGGTGAAACCCTGTCTCTACTAAAAATACAAAAAATTAGCCTGGCATGGTGGCAGGTGCCTTTAATCCCAGCTACTTGGGAGGATGAGGCAGGAGAATTGCTTAAACCCGAGAGGCAGAGGTTGTAGTGAGCTGGGATAACACCATTGCCCTCCAGCCTGGGAAACAAGAGTGAAACTCCATCTCGAAACTCCATCTCGAAAATAATAATAATAACAATAAAATGTAATTGAACTGCCAATTTAGCCATTATCTTCTCTCAAAACTCCTAGTAATATGACACAATATATTTTTTTCTGAACTTTCAAATTGGATGAATTAGAATTTTCTGTTTTATGTAGATGAAATCAACAGATACCGTAATCTAGCAGGTATATGTTTTAAAAGTTGACTAGAACAGATATAAATATTTTTTAGATACATAGATGCCAATGCACCAGCTGTTTTAACACCAGCAGATATTTAATTATTTAGTTTGCCAAATGGCTATTTTGATAATATGGAAGATACGTTATTTTGCTTCTAAAAAACATAAAACAAATAAAAATAACTCAAGAAAATTGTATTTATTTTAAGGACACTTGATATACTGAATCCATTAAAGACTTGACAAATCACTCCCAAGGAAATAGTTATCACATATTGTTCTAGGTAATTAAGACCTTTGAAGAATGTCCTTCTTTATTCTCTATCATTCATATAGTTTGTCTCAATCACAATCATTAAAATTATTATTTTAAATTGCCATGTGAGAGAACTCAGTTCACCCATATTGAGCCAGTTTTCTTTCCTTACTCCAATTATTGTGGTCAAAAATTCAATTAACTGGCCAGACGCTGTGGCACAAGCCTGTAATCCCAGCACTTTGGGAGGCCGAGGTGGGAGGATCAGAAGGTCAGGAGATCCAGACCATCCTGGCTAACACGGTGAAACCCCATCTCGACTAAAAATACAAAAAACTAGCCGGATGTGGTGGCAGGTGCCTGTAGTCCCAGCTACTCAGGAGGCGGAAGCAGGAGAATGGCGTGAACCTGGGAGGTGGAGCTTGCAGTGAGCCGAGATCCCGCCACTGCACTCCAGCCTGGGCGACAGAGTGAGACTCCGTCTCAAGAAAAAAAAAAAAAATTTCAATCTAACCTTACTTGAATTTCACAATGTTCTATGATGGCAAAGATTTAACAGTATTATAGAAAAACTAAGATACCCATGGTTAAATTATTAAAGATTTCCTCATGGGATTTTTTTCCAGACCACAAACATACTATAAAACACAGTAAAGATAAATATTTTCATAAAAGGAAAGCGGGAAGAAATGGAAAGAAAAATTGACAAAGCATAATATTTAAAATATGCTTGTGAAAAGTTTTATAATTTTTAGCATAGAGCTTATTATTAGATTAAATAAAACAATGAATTTGTGAAAATATATTTAATAATCTAATAATGTAAGAAGTATAAAATCGGTTTCTTCTAAAAATATGTTTTCTAAACTATTATCAGAGTGATCTTGATAAAGTCTTAGAAATATAAATGCCTTTTGTGATTACAATATTTCAGTGCCTTCCTGCAGCTCTAAAAGTGTGAAAGATGAACTCATCTCCAGAGACAGAGGGATATTTTATGTTTTGGAATTTCCTGTCCTCTCTAGCCTCATCTGTCATTACCATGTCCCTTGTACTTCATACCACAGCCATTGTAAACATATTTGTCAAATAAACAATATATTTTAATAATGTTTTAATAAAAATATTCAGAAAGTTTTTCATTGATCTCATATTGTAATTTTTCTGAGTTTGTTTCTCTCATTTGAACCCAGATATAGGCTCTGGAGGACTTTCATGGAATCGTCATTGCTAACCCTCACCAGTATTATAATGGTCATAATTGAACAGGATTCTATATGATAAGCAAGTGTTCAGAAAGTGAATGCTGTCATCATTCTTTATACCCCCGTACATACTCATATATACTAACGAAGACTTTAGGAAATCCTACCCCAAAATATGCTGCTTTGGTATATTGATTACTTCAAGCTGATGCCATTTGAATAAGAGCAAATGCAGGGAGAGGGTATCTCTGAACTCCCCTTCTCTACTTAAAGACAGATCCTCCAAAAGAAACTCAACTGTCATCAATCTCCTCCTCAAAAGTTACATCAACTAAGGAAGATTAACTCTTCAAATCACAGGAGAAGAGACTAGCACCCAAACTTTGAGAGAAACTATTATTTCTTCTTTTAAGGGTTTATTAGTCTTTTGTAAAAATCATTTCCCCTCCCCTAAATTCCCTACATCCTCCCTCCCCTTTCCGCTATGAAGAGGGCATATGAACTCCTAAGTCTTACTTTTGTTGGGGTATTCATATAATAAATTTGGCAACCTTTTCTCCTGTTGATCTGCCTTGTTTATTTCATTGACTGGGCTACTGAAGCCTCGGAGGTTAAAGGGAAAGCTTTGCCTCCTACATCATATATAACCATCATATGGAATTATTTTAAGAGAAATATGAAGTTGGTAAGGAACTGTGGTTAAAATAAAGTCAGCGACTCAGGACTACATGTCTAATTTAAAGTTATTGAGTGATTACTCATAGAGATAAGGCAATTATATTCTGTTTATTATGATAATTTAATTTGCTCTTTGATGATTTATTAAGTGTAAATTAGTAGAAATTAACCTTGGTAACCTCATTCTTTCCCACTACTTTATTTGGAATATCAGTTACAACTAATCTATATTGTAATTTCCCTACCTTCAAAATAGCCTCCACAGTTACAAGTAGATGAATCAATGCTAATTAGGAAAAAAAATACAGCTACTGATTATTTCAAATAGTTCATTATTCAGATAAAATGGGCTCTGGGTGACATAAGTAAGATTTTCATAAACATTAAAACTGAGAAAGATAACTGAATGCCATACTTCAGATAATTAGAGTGTTAACTACAAAAATTATTAGTGATGAAATAACATGGTTTTTGTCAAGTGTACAAAACTTTTTTGAGCTATGACAGTCTTATAATTTTAGAACGGGGTCCAACACTCGCATTACCTACTAGTGGTTTGTAGCCTAAGGGGAGTTTCCTTCAAAAGAGCATTTGAAAAATAGAAAGAAGTTTCTGATTCTCACAATCACATATGGGTCCAATTGGACTTGAGTGCTCAGGTGGCCACGTGTGCTGAGTGCCTGCAATACGCAGTAATGCACCTCACAACTAAGAGTCATCGTGCTTCAAATGCCAACTGATAAATCACAAATTTAGAAACCAGGAAAAGAATATTATAAATGCTACAGGCTTCATGTTTGTATTTCCTTCTAATGTTTATGTTGAAATCTAATCATCAGTGTGATGGTAGTGGAAAGTGGGACTTTAAGTTGTGAGAGGAGAGTACTCATGAATGGTTCTAGCCCCCTTATAAAAGAAGCCCCAGTTAGCTGCCATTCCTTTTTTTGTCATGTGAAGACACAGCTAGAAGGCACTGTCTATGAATCAGAAAGAAGGTCCTCACCACTCGTCATATACGTCAGCATTTTGATTTTGGACATCTCAGCCTCCAGGACTGGGAAAATTAAATTTTGTTGTTCATATTTTGCTCAATTCATGGAATTTTGTTAATACAGCACAAATGAACTAGGACAAGAAGAACAGTGGGAGAAACAGGATTGGAACTGTGTTCTGTTTCAGCGGAAAAAAAAATTCAGTATTTTTTTTCTTATGAATAATATGAATATAGTAAGATCTAAATAAGGATATCGTTACCTTCAGAGGGAAATTTTATATTCCCACTACATTCTTCAGCTACACATGAAAAATTTAAATAGCTATAGGTACAAAAAGTTTCAAATTCCTCTAGTCTGGTTTTTGTCTCCTGACTTTGGCCTTCACTGGATACTCTGCCTTCAAGGGACCCTTTGACCTGCAGCCCTTTCTGCTATAACTGTTGTTTTGTGCCGGAGTCCTGCCAGGGTGATGGTAAGATATGGGGATTGTGGCTTGGAGTTGTGACATTCACAAGTGTTTCTCCAGTGCTATTGTTTGTTTGTTTTTCCTCAACCCCCTGGTTGCAAGACTTCCAATCTATTTTTGAAGCCTTGATACCTGTTGAAAATGATTTTTTCCTCCTTAGGTAAAACAACAAGACTGAAAGCAGCTGGAGGCAGAGAAATTTCCTTTCCCAGAAGGATAAACACTATCCGACTTAGCCCTAGAAAGCAGTCCATTTATATAGTGAAGACTCTGATCTATCTAAAGGATAACTCCTCTCCTCCTTGTCAGATCCGGGAAAGGATCTTTCTCAGATTCTTACTGGTATGGCTCCTGCACGTAAAGCCCACAAAAGTGTAGGGGCTGCAATAAGACAGCATCACCGAGAAACTTTTTTATTCTTATGCTTGTCTGTATTCAACATTTTATCAACATTATCATTTATATGGTCCTATTAGTTTATGGCTCCAGTGACTTCTCCTCTGGATAATGGATCTCAGTTTCTGTGTATCTTTTGATGTGCCTGTCCTTCCTGATTTTAGAGTAGTTGAATGTCTTATAACATCTGTTTTCTCAACAGATGCAAGAAAAGTTATTTTAAATTTTATTCGTGAATGACCAAGAGTGACAATTTCTAAGCTCTTTGCTTGCTGGATTTTGTCAAAGCTAGAAAGAAAAAGCTGTTTGTTTTCTGACTGCTTATAAATTTTTTCCTCTTGCCAGAGAGAATTAACAAGTACAATTCTGACATTCCTCAGTTGCTTATGAAAAATGTGTCACATTTTAAAAAGAAGTACAGTAGGCCAGGTCTGGTGATTCACGCCTGTAATCCCAGCCCTTTGGGAGGCTGAGGCGGGTGGATTACCTGAAATCAGGAGTTCAAGAGCAGCCTGGCCAACATGGTGAAATCCTGTCTCTACCACAAATGCAAAAACTAGCCAGGCATGGTGACACACGCCTGTAATCCCAGCTACTTGGGAGGCTGAGGCAGGAGAATTGCTTGAACCCAGGATGCCAGAAGGCGGAAGTTGCAGTGAGCTGAGATCTTGTCACTGCACTCCAGCCTGGGCGATAAAGCAAGGCCCTGTCTCAAAGAAAAAAAGAAGAAGCAGCAGCAGCAGCACAGTGTGGGCATATGAAATGTAAGCTAGCTAGCTCAACAGCTTGGGAAAATCATCATAAAAGAACTGGCAAGCAAGGAATTGGTAAGAACATAATATTAAAAATATAATGCAAAACACAATCCAAAATGGGCATATGGAACAGGCAAAATATCAACTTATGTGGGAAAAGATAAACCTCAGATGTCACTACAGCTATGAGACTGAGGGTGGAATTCAATAACAACAATTTTCAAGCATCCATTATAAAAGTCTTCCAAAAATTGCATAAATACTCTTGAAATAAATTGAAAGGTTGAAGTCTAGTAAGTAAATACACACTACAACGAACAAAATGGAAATTTAATACTTTTAAAATATAATAACTCTTAAAAAATAAAACCTTGAATATATCAATAGCAGCATAACAATGATGGACAAAAGACTCACTAATCTTGAAGATAGATCAATAGAAAAAATTCAATTGAATAACAGATATAAAAAGGTAAAATAAAACAAATAGTCTCAGACACCTGCAGGAAAACAACATAAGGCCTAATATCTGTGGTGTTGGTGGTCCAGAGATATAAGCAAAAGAATGTGATATAGGAAAAAATAAGTGAAAAAATAATGCCCGAAAACTTCTCAAATATGATAAAATATATAGATTTGCAGATTAATGAAGCTCAGAAAGGCCCAAACAGAATGAAACCCCAAAAACACCTTCCTGAAATATCATAATTGTGAAGGCTAATATTGAGTGTCAATTTGATTGGCTTGAAGGATGCAAAGTATTGTTCCTGGGTGTATCTGTGAGGGTGTTGCTAAGGGGATTAACATTTGAGTCAGTGGACTGGGAGAGGCAGACCACCTTCAATCTGGGTAGGTACTATCTAAATAGCTGCCAGAACAATTAGAATAAACCAGGCAGGAGAAGATGGAAGGGCTGATTTACTGAGTCTTCTGGCCTTCATCTTTCTCCTGGGCTGAATGCTTCCTGCGCTCGAACAACAGAGTGCAGCTTTTGGACTCTTGGACTTACACCAGTGGATTTCTAGAGATTCATAGGCCTTTTCCACAGAGTGAAGGCTGCACTGTCAGCTTCCCTACCTTTTAGGTTTTGGGACTGAGACTGATGCACCACTGACTTCCTTGCTTCTCAACTTGCAGACGGCTAATCATGGGACTTCGCTTTGTGATGGTGTGAGTCATTTCTCCTTAATAAACTCCCTTTCATATATGCATATATCCTATTAGTTCTGTCCCTCTAGAGACCCTGACTAATACAATAATTAAACTTTTAAAAACTAAAGGTAAAATAAAAAAGCTAAAGCTAAAAAAGGGAAATAGAAAATTCTCGAAAGCAAAGAAACATCACACATTATTTATAGGAGGACAATGGTTTGCATGAATATAAATTTCTCATCAAAAACTACGGAAGCCAAATGGAAGTGGGAATCATCTATAGAGTCGAAAAAAGTTAAACCCGGAATTCTATATCCAATGAAAATATAGTTTATGAAGGGAAGTTAAATATATTCTCAGATGAATGAAAACTAATAGAAGTTAATGTCAGTATAACTGCTCCATAAGAATTGCAAAACAAAAAAAAAAGGTTTTCAGATGGAAGAAAATGATATGAAAAGGAAACTTGGAATATCAAGAATTAAGAACAACAACAGAAATATTCAGTATCTAGTTAAAATTTTCAGTAGATAGGCCGGGCATAGTGGCTCACACCTGTAACCCCAGCACTTTGGGAGGCCGAGGTGGGAGGATCACGAGGTCAGGAGATCGAGACCATCCTGGCTAACATGGTGAAACTCCGCCTCTACTAAAAATACAAAAAATTAGCCGTGTGAGGTGGTGGGTGCCTGTGGTCCCAGCTACTCGGGAGGCTGAGGCAGGAGAATGGAGTGAACCCAGGAGGTGGAGCTTGCAGTGAGTCGAGATGGCACCACTGCACTCCAGCCTGGGCAACAGCGAGACTCCATCTCAAAAAAAAAAAAAAAAAAATTTTTTTCAGTAGGTAGATAAATATACATATCATGTATATATAGAATATAAAAATGTATATGTATATATAGTGTATATATATAGTATATATATAATGTATATGTATATACATACACACATACACACACACACACACACAAACAATATATAAATGAACTAAACACAAAGGAGGGAAAGTAACGGGACATTTTTAGTTTCAAGGTTACTACATTCTGCCTGATGTAGTAAAATACATATTGCAGGCAAAATGTGAAGTATGTAAAACAATTAGACCAAACTCTAAAATGTTTAACTAAAATTTAGCCTGAAAAGGAAAAACAGGAGAACCATCCATGTATGTGTGTCTGTATACATATATTTATATTTACAATATTATATTTAATTGGTGAGCTTAGGTCATTACATTTTAATATACTTTGATGTTTGATTTATCATTTTCTGGTTGTGTCCTCTCTTTATTAACTAATTAAATGTAATTAGTTATATTCACTATCAATAATTTAATTACTAATTAATAATTAATTAGTAATTTATTTTTAATTTATAATTAAATTTTAATTATTATTTATTAAATTTTAACTATTTTAATTATTAATTAAATATTAATTATTAATAAAACATGTAGGTAGCTAATCAGAGAGCTTCAAAATACAAGATGGAAAAACTCACAGAATTGAAAGGACAAATCTACTGATCTATAATTACAGATGTAGGCTACAACTTTTCTCAATAATATATAGAATAGTAAACAGAAAATCTGCAAAGTATAGAATAATTTAATGGCATCATCAGTCCAGAATTACAATTAACATGTGTTGAATACTTCACCAAATAAAAAAATGCACTTTCTGTATATTCTAAACTTAAACATTTAAAAGAATGAAAAAAAAAAAAAAAAACCCGAGATATTCTCTGACCGTAATGGAATTAACAGAAAGGTAATACAATTGTGTGCAATCATTTTGAAATAAAACTACCTACTTCTAAATAATTCATAGGTCACTAAAATAATTAGAAAATACTTTGAACTGACCAAAGATAGAACTATAACATATCAACATTTATGATTAATGTTTAGAGTAGAATTTGTATTATTAAATGCTTATATTAGAAAAGAAGAAAAGTTTGACATCAATAATCTAAGTTTCCACCTTACAAAACTAGTAAAGAAAAGCAAAATAAACCCAAGTTTGCAAAATGAAGAGAGTAATCAAAATGGAAGGAGAAATAAACTGAAAACAGAGAAACACTTTGAAAAAAAATCAATAAAATAGATGACCCTCTGACAAATGAATAGAAAGAAAATGAGAGGCCGGACGTGGTGGCTCACTCCTGTAACCCCAGCACTTTGGGAGGCTGAAGCAAGTGAATCACGAGATCAGGGGATCGAGACCATCCTGCCTAACATGGCGAAACCCTGTCTCTACTACAAAAATACACAAAATTATCAGGGTGTGGTGGCACACACCTGTAGTCCCAGCTACTCGGGAGGCTGAGGCAGGAGAATTTCTTGAACCTGGGAGGCAGAGGTTGTAGTGAGCCAAGATCGTGCCACTGTACTCCAGCCTGGGTGACAGAGCAAGACTCCGTCTCAAAAAAATGAAAATGAGAAGACATAAGTTAACAATATGAAGAATGAAGGATGTGATACTACTACAGCCCTACAGACATTAAAAGTCTACAATTAATTCAATTAATAACAAATTAATTATTTTTAGAAATCTATAAATTACCACAAGACACTCAAGATAAAATGGATAACCAGAATTATCCTATATCTAGTAATGCAGTTAAATTTGTAATTTTAAATCTTCTCAAGAAATCCTAGCCAACTATTTTCCAAAATGGCTATATTACTTAGTCTCAGTGCCTAGGGACTCAATGTATAATAATCTTCCTCCCCTAGTCTTTTTGTAAAGTGTATTTGTTTGCATTTGGTTTTGTTTTTTGTCTTCATCTTTTTCATTCTTCCCTCCACCTTTCTGCAATGATTTCCCACCGGCCCCCTGGGGGTAGTAGTACTTGCCGTTCTTTCCCCACACATCAAGGCTTTCATATTGTAGTAAAGGCAAGAAAGAAATGTTCTGGTAACATTTTTTTGCCCCTTCCCAATAGCTGCTTTTTTATACCGTTCTGCTATCCCATATTCAGTCTTCATCAGTGTGTCATATTTTCTAACTCAACTCTTATTTGACCTCTCTCTTTTTAGGCACCATCTCTCTGGACTTTGAGCCAGTTGGTTGCTCTGTAAACTCAGGTCTCTGAAGGGTTAAATAAATTGTGAATTTGAGTGTTGTCCATTTTTTTCTGTCAACATGAGGATGACTCTGTCTCCAGTACTATTCTAGGACAAAAAGTCTGAGGCTGAAACTCTTTCTTTTACTAATATATTTTACAGATCTTTCTCTACTTATAAACATAAATCTTCCTTTCCGTAGTGTTTATCAATACAGATTTATACTACGTAATGTAACCATTTTGTGAGTGATGGACAGTAATTTTTCTCAATTTTTAAATCAAGTATTGCTTCTGCAGATGTCTTTTGAAATATCTCTGCATAGTTATCTCAATATAATAAATATATAGAACTTAGGGTGTATCTTGTATCAACAGCCCAACTTATTGTCCCAAAATACAAGGCTAATAATGTATCTCCTTCAATACCGTCTTTCAATTATTTTCCTTAAAATTAAATTAAAATGCTTTTACTTATTTATGTATCTATATCCAACCTAACTTGCTGTATTATCTTCTATTTCATGTACAATATTATTCTATCAGTAATATGAAAACAACTCAATGGTTCTTTTTTAGAACAAGAAGTCTTCACACTTATGCTATAATATGATTTTAATCCCACAGAGATTTTCTCATAGAAAATTGATTCTGCATTTATGCTTATTGTTGTTATTGTGAATAGACATAAGAAACAACTAGATGAAAATTTAATACCTTGTGACACTGATATTGAAGGCATGTTTACTAGGCTGTTCAAATACATTTATGTAATGATTATCTGTTTACTGATAGAGTCAGGAAAAGTTTATTTTCTTTCTTTTTATGAATGTATTTACTTCCTTGTATTAGATAATGAGAGAACTTTAATCTCTTTTCAATTTCTGTTTTAATTGATAAGAAGTCTTAGACAAATTTTGTGTTCCAAATTATAATGCCAACTTAGATTCTGTTGGTGCCTCTTTCTATAAAATTATTGACCAACTACAATATTCAAGACACTATGTTAATTATAGCACATATAAGTGACTGTAGCTCAAATCTTTTGTTCTTGCAGTACTTATTTACAGCTACCTTGGGGAAAAATGACCCCAAAATCTGAAGCAGTGAAATACAATATAATGCATAAGAACAGTTCAGGAAAATGAATTACTGTGACCTGGAAGAGTTTTAAAAAATATGAGCAGTTTTTACATTTCATAATACATAAATTAAGAAGAGAGGATGAGATTAGGAATAAGAAACAGAATATCAGCATCTCCAAGACATGTTTGAAGGACAGTGAGATGACTTTTTATTCTTATAAGTAAAAATCTTAAAAATAAAATATAATTTGGCTTTGGTTATAATTAATAAAAATTACTTGTTATAATAAGACTTCAAGGACCAGGATCTTATAAAACCAAATACTGTTAATTATCAAAGAACTAGGCTATAAAATATCAATAAGATAGAGGAAGTTATAGAGCATAGGCACTCTAGAGATTATGGAAGAACAAAGAAATAAGGGCTAATTATAAATAAGATAATTTAAATGTATACTAGTTTATTCTTATTATCTTCAATAAGGCAAGGCAATAAGTAGAGATTTTCTACTTCTTCTTTTTTTTTTTTTTTTTTTTTGACAAAGTATCACTCTTGTCGTCCAGCCTGGAGAGTGCAATGGCGTGATCTCAAGAGCCTCACTGCAACTTCCACCTCCCGAGTTCAAACAATTCTCCTGCCTCAGCCTCCCGAGTTGCTGGGATTATAGGCACGTGCCACCACGCCCAGCTAATTTTGGTATTTTCAGTAGAGATGGGGCTTTGCCATGTTGGCCAGGCTGGTCTCGAAATCCTGACCTCAGGAGATCTGCCCGCCTCAGCCTCCCAAAGTGCTGGGATTACAGGAGTGAGCCACTGTGCTCGGCCGAGATTTTCTGCTTCTTCAATGCAAGTTATTAATTGGAATAAGTTTTCAAATATTAAACAAAAATACTTTTGCAATTTCAGAAGAAACTAAACTCATCTAGAAGCATATCAAATATATTTTTATTTTAATTTATAGAACACATTATGCAGAAAAGGTAATTTGTGCATCAAAATGGTGAATGTGTTAAATCTGACTCTTGCATAATCAAGTATGTTGACTCTTAAGTCAGCATAAGAAAACTTAGATTCCTTAAGTCCCCTTGCAGACCACATTTTAAAGTGTGCTTTACTGATTAAAACACAAAGGCAACACAATACTTTGATTGATGGATTGATTGCTTTCAAATATGAAGAATTAAGACAAAATGTGTTAGCATTAGTTAGATGACTAGTGGTAAACCTGGGAACCCCAGGATAAGATATTTTGGCATCCTCACATATGCAGAAATATTCAACAGAAATATGACATTGAAAACTAAAGATATTCATATCATTTGTATCTTTGCAGGAAAAGCTGAGAGGTTCATTTTTTTTTTAGATATGAGCTACCAATAGTCTCAATTCCATAAACAGCATAAGAAAAAATAAAGGAAAATTGCCATAAATATGTCGCGAGTGAGTACAAACTAGTTAATATAAGATTTCATTTCCCATGACAATTCAAAGTATCTAAAACTACACCCTTTTTGTGCAACAATTACGTGGACATGAGTAGTAGCTGCCTCCTTTATAATAGCAAAAATAAATGTTTAGCTATACTCCTCCCCACATTGTATATTGCACACCAGGCTTGTTTCATTCCGTTATTTTATTTTCTTTCAATTATACTACTTTCTAGTCCATTTTGGTATGTGTCTTTGTTGCTCTTGGTTTAAATTCATCCTTGTGAATATTTAAAAATATCACCTTGGTGTCAGTCAGAGTGACATGATCTATAGCATATATCAAAATGAGACTTGCATAATAAGTAACTCTAAAGAAAATGGTCTGTGGGACACAAATGTAGATTTTCTTGAATATAAATGTATAAACTGTTTTCTAACCTGGATTTTACACAATAGGTTTAAATGCCTAACATTTCTGAAGAGGCTCCTTTGGAACAGGTGCTAGGCTAGATGCAGATACACAGACATAAAACAGACTTCCCAGTGCTGATAGTATGTGGGGCTATAGAAGAAAAGACCTCATGCAAATGCAATAGAAGGGTGCAGTAGCACTGTGTTATCGGTACTCGGGGGAAAGCAGCTTATTATGCTTAAGTGAGTGTGTGGTTTGGGGCAGGGTTCAGGTGAGAATGTTCAGAAAGGCCTCTCAGAAAGAGTAACACTGGGACTATCTGGAAGAACTGTAATTTTAAAAAGACAAGAAAGCAAAGGGCAATTTGGACAGAAAGAACACTAGTGTCCCCTGATGCATTGGTGGTAAACACTCAACAATAAAAAGGTGATGTTGGTATTTGCACATGACACAAATGAAGATTGTTGAAAAATAAAATAGCCAATTTACAAACTATTCAGTTTGCTAAATAACATAATAATGGTTCTTTTCTCTGAACATGATGATTCTTACTGGTTTCTTGATTATTTTTAAAATTCTCCAAACGCACTTAAATAGTCATTAAAAAAGAATCATTAGTAAACTCTCACTAAATATAAACTAAATGTCTTATTGTACTATTTTCTAAACTTCTTCATGAGAACAATATTTTTCTGCCTCTCTTCAGAAATTGTACACCTTTAATATTGTTGCATATATAGCATTTCCAATTTTTAATAAGATTATAGTTTAAAATAAAAGACATGGTATGGGAGAAAATGACATTTACAACCTATTTCAAAATCTGTTTTACCTTCATCTGTTACTTGTATTTTATTATTAATATGTTTGTTTGCAAAGCAATACCTTTTAAAACATCCCTCCTTTACACTTCTTTCTTTATAAAGTAAGTAACATAGAGGAAAAAAAAGTGAAACTGAAAGCCTCAGTTTGTTTGTTTGTTTGTTTGTTTGTTTTTGAATTGCAATGTCTTTCTTTTAGCTATGTTGAAATTCATTAAAATGATTGTATTAGAGGATTTGGCAGAGTTAATGTCAGGCTTTAATTTATCAGGGTAAATTTTGTAATAAACTAATGCTGTGCTTTGTCTAAGAACTGACATTTTATGTATGATTAAAAGCTAACGTGATTTAGTTTGGAAAGAGAATTATGGAACATATTGTGTGAAAACAAATTCATGCCATAAAATGTTTTAAATAAAAAAAAAGTTGGTGTCATGCTTCTTTCTCTTAATGTGTTGATTTCTAATTCCCTGTCTCTACCCCTCCCTTCCTCTCTTAAGATGTGAATGCTTAAATTAGATAAATTGAATTATGCCTCAATTTGTCTTTTGCCTTTCGAAAAACTAATTAGAAGTTATTGAGTTAAAAACCATTAGTGGTTTCAAAATATATTAGAACTTTGGAATTTAAGACACTGCTGTATACATAAACTTTCTGACTTCTAATCTGCCCATGCATATGTTATTCATTGAAGCAAATATATCCATTATAAGAATGGCATATACATATCTAAATATTGTAATGATTAGCTGAGGTGATTCTAGGAATGGAAGTGGAATGAAAAGTTTAGGCAGAGGCAGCATTGGGTACACAAACTTTCTGACTTCTGATCTGCCCATGCATATGTTATTCACTGAAGCAAATATATCCATTATAAAAATGACAAATACATACCTAATACATTAAGGATTACCTGAGGTGAGTCTAGGAATGGAAATAGCATAAAAAGTTTAGACAGGGGCAACATTGGAATAGTGAATTCTATTTATTTATTTATGCCATTTGTTGAGTTCTTAGTGTGTGTGAAGCACAGTTGCAGATTCTAGGAACAGAATAACAGGCATAATTTTTGAACTCACAGAGCATGTGATCCAATGGAAGAGACTTAATAAAAATGATGTTTTAGGCTGCTGGCCACTCCTCATTTTCATGATGGAAGTATGGAAGCTTTGTTTTCTTCCCCAGTGGGTAGATTCATTGAAATTTCCATGGAAGGAACAGACCTGAAAACATGAGGTAAGCATGGAGATGTTTCAAATGTCAGGCATGCATGACACACATTAAAATGATACTAAATCTCTCCTAGTCCAAGGGAGCCCAGACCCCCAGAACACTAAAGTCTTGCTCTGGTGTTTTGTTTGCTATAGTTTAAAAAAATTGTCTTCTCATACATTTATTAAAATATCATACTTATCAATTTTGATAAACTATAAAGTAAATGTGTCATGAACAGTTATACTATATAATGAGTGGGAATTCTGAGTTTTGGGCAATAGAGAAGGTTATTGAGGGAATGATATTTAAAACTTGCAGGAGGAGGGGACATTGTTTAGTAATAAATAGGCAGGAAGGCATGCTAGGAAGAAGTTAGCCTTTGAGAAAATCCAGAGTAAAATGGAGAACTGTGCTTTGGAGGAACAGATAGAAGACCATGCTGATGGAAGGAGAAAGATAGGCAGGAGATAGATAATAGGCCAGGTAGTATGTGCGTATATGTATATACACTGATATGGGTTGGCTCTCTGTCCCCATCCAAATCCCTGTTAAATTGTAATCTCCCGTGCTGGGGGAGGGACTTGGCGAGAGATGATTGAATCATGGGTGTGGCTTCCCCTTCCTGTTCTTGTGCTAGTGAGTGAGTTCTGGTAAGATCTGATGGTTTAAAAGTGTGGCACTTCCCTCTTCGCTTGCTCTCTCTCCTGCTCATGATGATAAGACATACTTGCTTCTCTTTGGCCTTCCATCATGATTGTAAGTTTCCTGAGGCCTCTGCAGCCACATGAAACTGTGTCAATTAAATCTCTTTTCATTATAAAATGCCCAGTCTCAAGTAGCTTTTTGTAGCAGTATGAAAACGGGATAATACTTACATATATATGCACAAACATGAATATGTGTATGCATGTATATTTAAAAATAGCAAAAGGAAGCAGCAGCTCAAAGATTGTAAATAGTGTCATGAGATGATCTCACTCGCATTGTGAGTAGATCTCCTACGGGTTGTGTGAGAAATGGATTACGAGGGCTTAGAGTAGACGTGAGGAGAAAGAGAAGGGAAGCCATTGCTATAGATGCTAGTCCCTTAGCCTGAGGAGAATTAGATGGATGTGAAATACATTCAGAAAGTAAAAATGAAAAATTTTGATGATGATTGCATATAAGAGACAGAGAGAGGCCATGAAGATTTTGTTTATAAATCTAACAAAGAAAAAAAATCTGTAATATGTCTGGGTCAAAGTATGCTTTGCTTATCATAAGGCATATTATCACTTTGAAAAAAATGTTAAATCAAAGAAAACTCAAAATCAAAATTAGGATATGGTTCTCTGTCTAGTTAATGTACCATATTAGGAAATGACCTGGGTGTATTGACTAGTCGTGAAGTTGAATACATTACTAAAAAAAACTTTGCAAAAATTCCATTGGACACGCAAGTATGAATAGACTTTTTTTTAGATTTTCTATGAGCAATTTTAAAAATTCCTTATTTACTGAGGTGGCTTTTCAACACAAACAAAACAAACCAACAATATAGAAAGCAGTAACAATTTTTTATTGCATCTCTAACAAAGTTAGCATAATAGAATTTCACAGTATCTTCTGGTCTAGTCAGCTTCCTTTAAGCATGTGCCATGTTATTACACCTATGCCTTATTCATTTTTGTATCCCCAGTGCCCAACAGCCTCCTGGACACATCAGTATGAAATGTTAACTAGTGTACAAGTGGGGAATGTCAAGTAGCTTAATCAAGGTCATAAGGCTAATTAGAAAGATTTTGTTTTAAAAAAGAAAAATAGATGTTTTGCCTCCTTTGTCTTAGTGTAATATTCTTTCTGATGGGCTTAACCCATGAATCAACGTGCTCTTCCCCTCCTCTTTTAGCCAACATCTACTGGTATGGACAGATTCCCGGGAACCTCTGGAATATTCAGACTTTTCTTGGAATGATAGCCTGACATTTGTTTGCCTTATTTTTCTCCAGTTCTTCATCTCCTCTGGTTTTCATCTTGCTTCATTAAACCTTTGCATTTATACTGCTGTGAATATGAAGATTAGTGTTTTATAGTTATCAGGCCTTGAAAACTTCAGATTTATCTACAGCCCCTTTGGGTAGCTGTTAGCCTTCTGTTGTTCAGCTGTCCCTGCAGTCTGACTTAGCCCAGTCTTGGGCCTATCCAGGTTACCAGCCAATATGTTCAATGTGTTCTCTACCACACTTTGACCTGCCTCAAAAATGGAAAATCTATGACGTTCTATAATACCTTAAGGTAGAACTGTATATTAATGGTGACAATTAGGTTAAGAATCGCCTGAATAAATGAATGAAGAAGAAAAACTCTTACAAAGTCTTCAAGAACAAGGGATTAAGGCTGGAATAAATAGTGTGCCTCACCAAATTTATCAAATGTGCAATATATGCTACTTACTTTTTCAATAAATAACAGTTTTCCTTTTTGTAGACTATTATCCCCTTCTCTAAGATTCTTTTCACAAATGTGGTGCTTATATTACATTCTGTTTTTGGCTTGGTGGCTAATACCTGTTGAGATCTTAACTGGTAATTCAGATAGAAATGAATGATGTCTAGGAGTATTACAAATCAAAAAATATTTTTATTTTAAGAGAACATATTAAATTTTAATGAACAAAGTCAAGGAACAGGACTTCTGGCCCCATAGGCTGTGATTTTTAGGCAGAGAGAAATTTTCTCAATTATCCTTAGATTCTTGTATGCATTTTAGGCTTAAAATAGAAAGCTAAATTTTGTGGCTATTTGAGATGGATTAGGATAATATCAGACTTCCTTAAGGATAGACCTACAAGGGGCATAGAAAAATTTTTAGAAAGAGACTGAAGTGGGTATCTAGAAAGAGATGACAATCTCTGAAACGTTAATACCTCCTGTATGATAATGTTTCATTTAGGAATATTTCCTGTCAGGGGAAAAATAAATCCATAAAAAAGAATTTGAAGTATGGCAGTACTTCTGCATTACTGGTAAAGCTGGTTAATAAATATAGTTAGTTGATGAAAAATAGAAATTGACTCATTTTAAACTGTTGCCTTACATATACTGAATCGTTCCAGGTGATTATAAAATGTTGTGCCACATCTTTCACGTTGCCTAAAAAAAGGTGAACTATTTTAAACCAATGCTGTTAATATACCACAGGTTAAAATAAAATTCTGATCACTGAACAACATTTCAAGAATATGTTAGATTCATTCATTAGGTTTCATAACTTAATAATAATTGATCCAATATAATTTTTCTTTGTCTAAGGTAACATTTCCTATTCCATTCCCTACTGCACTGTAATATGGTGCCATAGTGTTCAATCATATTTCCTGTTTACCTCCAGCAGTTACCAGGACATCCTGATATTAAACCATGATAATGTACACTCTATGCCTTTACATTTTTTCATTCTCTCTGCAATATCATCACTTCCCCAATTTCACCTTCTTTGCAGAGGCTAGGGTTCTATGTCTGTATCTCCCATCCCAGAAGAAAGTGAAACAGGCAAACCCTAAGTCTTATTTTATGAATACATAAAAGAAGCCTTTCACAGCTACTTAGCTGCTGGTGATCTTTTCATCCTTGAAGTCCTAATACATAATTTTATATCTAATGGCATAAGCCCTTATGAAAAGGGTCATTCATGTCAATAATTATATCCTGTAAATTTTTACCTGTTTTTTAATAGGTGATTATTTTATATTCTTGTTCTATACCTGACATCACCGAGAATAATGATTGAATGTTTTTTGATAAATTACTCTTTATCATCTGGAGCACACATAGCTTTACTACATGCAATTCAGTATAATTATTCTCTTTGTACCTAGCTGTATGCTAAACTCTGAGATAAATTAAGAGACATAAAATATGTTCCCTTTGCTTACGTAAAACAAGTTATATTTCGAAAGAATATTACATAGTAGAGAAATAGTTAATAACCATATATTCTATTCTTGAAAAATCCTGTAGACAGTAGATGTAAACTGTTCTCACCACAAAATAACCATTATAACTGATAACTATGTGAGATAATGCACATGTTAGTTAGATTTAGTCATTCCATAACAGATATATACTTCAAAACATCATGTTGTATATGATAAATACATATAATTTTATCTGTCAGATTTTTAAATTAAAACGTAAAAAGAACAAAAAAGAAAAATTCCAAAAAGAAAAAATACAGATATTATAAAATTAACATTTTATTTCTTTAGTATTTTTAATTTACTTAGAAAGTATTCTCAAAAATATTATTGAATTTAATTAATAAAAATATTCTAACATAATAAATGTGTATTTTACAAATTGACATTGAATTTTTTTAATTAAGCAAGTTTATTAATTGTACAAAGGATTTCTAATTTAAAGGAAGTTTTCTTTTTTCTGTGATAGAAAAATTATAATTCTAAAAGGATTAATTTGTATTAGACTTCTGTTTTAAGATATAAATAATCTAAGAATGTACATAAGTATTCATTCATTTTCCAGGATTCAAATTCTGTAATCCCTATGATAATTTGCTTGAGTAACTAAATACCATCATGGTTAAACAAAATTTTTCTTCCATGTATATAATTAGCACTATAGCACCAACTTATGCTGATTTTACCTTTATCCTGACCTTCATCATTTTAGAAAATATGGTCAACATGACTCTTATAATCAAGCGTAGTACACTTGAAAACAGGTATCAATTATCCCCTTAACCTTCTATTTTGTAATCTAAGTATATATCGTGGTCACTGGACATTTTTTCATAGGACCATTTTTTCTTATCCTTTTAATTATCTTGGTAATTTTTTTACACATTTTGAAGTGCAGGAAACATTACTGAGATAAATTCAAAGTACATTACAGGCCTGGCACGGTGGTTTACCCCCGTAATCCCAGCATTTTGGAAGGCTGAGGTGGGTGGATCACCTGAGGTCAGGAGTTTGAGACCAGCATGGCCGACATGGTGAAACCCTGTCTCTACAAAAATAGAAAAATCAGCCGGGCATGACGTCGGGTGCCTGTAATCTCACCTAATGGGGAAGCTGAGGCAGGAGAATCGCTTGAACCTGAGAGGTAGAGGTTGCAGTGAGCCAAGATCGCACCATTACACTCCAGCCTGGGAAACAGAACAAGACTCCATTTCCAAAAAAAAAAAAAAAAAAATTATAAACAAAACTTACTTGGGTTTTTCAATGTATTACAATAATTTTTAAAAGAAAACTTTATATTACATTTTTAGTAGAGTACACAGTTTATTAAAATGTTTAGAAACAAACAAAACTCTATCAATACCCACCAAGCGGCTACTAAGCTGAAGACACTAGCCTATGGGTCTTGGGGGTGCTCTTAAAATTTAGATGCACTCTTACTCGGAAAGTATTTGTATTTTAGTTCTGGTGACATAGCATAAAGAAGCAAAAAGGTAAATTGAAATATAACAATAACATAAAAAGATAAAAAAGAATGTAGGTAGGAAGGGAGAAAAGAAGGGAAAAAAGTCAAGAAGGCAGTAAAGATTTTCTGCCAAATCAGTGATCCTGGCAGAGCAGTTAAACAGTTCAGAGTTGAGAGCTCCCAGGAAAGGAGAATATTAAAAGTTCTTTTATTGTTTTTATTTATTATTTATTCAATTCTTGTGTTGTTCTGATTACTCAAGACCTAGTTGTTCAGTGAAGATGTCTTCACTAATCTCTCTCTGAATTCATTATAGTGTCATCTCCCTTCCACTCTTCACTATATGCCACCCACATTTTCTCCTCTAGAAAAGCCAAACTCATCCTTGCCTCAACTGTTCCTGTGGTCACCTTTACTGAAACACATCTGACCTAGATCCTCACATAGTTGAATTCTCTTGCCGTTCTTTTTTCTGCTCAGATTCCATCTCTTCAAAATCCTTTCTTTTCCCTGTGCATTCATCATCACTATCATTCTCTAGCAGAATTTCGATTCAATGGAATCAAATAGTATGTAACATATTGAGATTGTTTTCTTTGCTCAGCATAATCTTTCTGAGATTTATATAAATTCTTATTTGTATCGATAGTGCATTCCATTTGATTCATGAATAGTATTCCATTGCATGTATGTACAACTGTATGCATATTATTTACTTGTTAAAGTACATTCATGTTGTTCAATTTTTGTAATTATGAATAAAACCACTATACACATTGATGTGCAGGTTTTTGAATAGAAATAAGTTTTCATTTTCTCCAAGGTACATGACTGAAATTTATATAGCTGTGTCATAGAGTAACTTCATGTTTCAATTTGTAATAAATTACCAAACAGTTTTTCAGAGTAGCTCTATCATTTTACATTCTCACCAATACAGTAATGCATGAGACTTCCAATTGCTCTGTATTCTCACCAATATTTGGTACTGTCTTTCTATATTTTTTTAAACTTCAGCTATTCCAGAATGTGACTACTGGTATCTCATTGTGGTTGTAATTTGCATTTCCATTAACTCAGAGGATGTGGGGCATCTATTACATGCTCATTTACTATCCTTACATCATATTTGGTACAGTATCTTTTCAAGTCTTTGTATATATTTTTAATTGAGTTGCTTCTTATTTTCTGAGATTAGTCCTTATATATTCTGGAAAAGTCTTTGTTACATATGTCATTTGAAAACATTTTCTCCCAGTATGTAGCTTGTATTTCATTCTCTTTATTCTCTTTTATATTGTTCTGATCTTATTTTTCATAATACTTGGCATTCTCTGAAATCATCTTATTACATTCTGTACTTTCCAAAGTGTATAAGCTTTATGTTTGCAGATAACTTCTTTATTCCTACAGTGATGAAATAGTGTTAGCATTATTAGCACATCATTATTAATAAATACATAAAAATGAATTTAGGAATACACCCTTGACTGCTGCAATAAATTACCACAGACTTGGTAGTGTAAAAATAACACACACTTATTCTCTTACAGTTTTTGAGGTCAAAAATCTAAAATGGGTTTTACTGGGTCAAAATCTAGGCTTTGGCAGAGCTGTACTCTCTTTGGAGGTTCTTGAAGGAAATCAGTTTCCTTGCATTTTTCAGTTTCTGGAGGATGTCCTCATTTTTTGGTTCACGGCCCCTCACCACATTGACTTTTGCCCCTTGCTTCCATTGTTACATTCTTCTTATACTGTAGTCAAATCGTCCTCTACCTTCCTCTGAAAAGGATACTAATATTACATTCAGAGCCAGCCCAGACAATCCAAGTTAATCTATCCATCCACCCATCCCAAGATTTATAACTTAATCATTTCTGCAAAGTCCCTTTTGCCATACAAGGTAACTTTCACAGCTTCCACAGATTACAACTGGGTATCTTTAGGGTCCATCCATAAGCCTATTACATATCCCAAACTATGGTGATCCTTCTCTTACCTAAATTGCATGTGATTATACATTTTAATAATTTATGATCTAGTTATTATATGTATTAATAAATTTTTTCTCTCTAGTGAGATTGTTTCTTAAAAACCAAGTTTGTACCTGCTACATTACCAACATTCAACAGAGTAATTTTTTTAGACCAGACAATGGATTAACAATCTGAAAATCAAGCACCTGAATCGTTAGTAAAGCCAGCATTTATCTAGGACTGCAAATCTTCCTAGGCTCCAAACTTATGAGTTGGGATTAATTTTTACAATACATTTGCTTTCATTGTTTGCTTTCCTCACCTAGAGACTTCTTTCCTTTGTTCTATTTTTCGTCTTTATCTCTATCCCCTTCTTCTTCCTCTTTTTCTCTCCAAGATATGAGCTCTATATTAGACAAATTCTAGTTACTACAGTACATTTTTATTTATTAGATTTGATTTATAATTGATGCTATCATTCCTTTGAACCACCTTCCACAAAAACAGTTTCATAAGAATGAACTTCTATTATTTTTTCTCAATAATATTGTATTTCAATTTTATCAGATACCTGTCTCTATATAATAAATATGAGTAAAACAAAAAATGCTTGGTCTATAATTTTCATCTTTCTAACTATATTTTCAGATGTCACAGAAAGTATATTTCAAGAGTATTAGCTTACATAATTATGTAACCTATTCTGTCATCTTCTAAACTTTCTTAATATAGGTGGTCGATGTGTCGTTGAAAAATAATACGATATAACAGTAAAAATGACCTTTCATATATCTCTAATGTAGCCATGAATTCATATTATTTATTTCAATACAAACGAATCTAATTTTCACCTTTGTGTCAGTGATTATGCTTGTATAAAGAAATAAAATAGAAGTATGATTAAAACGTAATTATAGTTTTACATATTTAAGAAAATAGTTACTTTCAAAATCATTTTTAAATATTATCACTATTGGCCTTTGTTATTTGCAATCTTAGATGAGAGAATTTTGTATTTTTCTAACAAAAATTTACTTTCTACTGTTTGTATATCTTTGAGTGAACTGAAAGTTCAGAACATTGAATTTCAAGAAGTATCTGAGAATATTTCCATTCCATATAGGGTTATAACCCCAGGAATATATTTTTCTATATTAAATGAAAGTTTAAAAGGCAAAAAGTCAAGCAAACAAGATTTTAGAAATGAATGAATAATCAAATAAAATATATTCATAGTTAATTCTTTTTCTCAATCTGTCATCATGTACTTAACAGATGCATTGTCTGAAGCAGTATTAAATCACTTGGTCATATAATCTAAAATATACAAATGTGAAATGTCATATTCTTTTTTCTTCAACAAACAGGTATGCATGATTACATTTTTAACTCACATTGACAAATTCACATAGTTGAAAGCATTATTTGAATAATTTCTTCCCAGATGTTATATCAAGTTTGAGAATTTGTCCCATTGAAAATGAGTAGAACTGACTTCTTGAGTGATGAATATAACAACCTCAGCAGATGGAACAGCAAATAAAATTTGACTTTCTTAAAAAATTGCTTTATATATGATATCTGACCGTTTTTATTCTTCTTTTTAACATCTGGAGTTTAAAAATGGATGTAGCTACTTATTTTGGAACCCCATGAATACAGCTGATAATTCTTAAAATGCCAGGGAAAATTACAAGTATGTTAAGGTAGTTCCTTAAGAGAAAAAGAATAATCCATAATTAATTTCCATTAGAAAACCAGTGTTTGAGTTTTTTTTTTTTTTTTTGAGGCGGAGTCTCGCTCTGCCACCCAGGCTGGAGTGCAGTGGCGCGATCTCGGCTCACTGCAAGCTCCGCCTCCCGGGTTCACGCCATTCTCCTGCCTCAGCCTCTCCGAGTAGCTGTGACTACAGGCGCCCGCCACCACGCCCGGCTAATTTTTTGTATTTTTTTTTTAGTAGAGACGGGGTTTCACCGTGGTCTCAATCTCCTGACCTCGTGATCCGCCCGCCTCGGCCTCCCAAAGTGCTGGGATTACAAGCGTGAGCCACTGCGCCCGGCCCAGTGTTTGAGTTTTTATGGAGTATATTAACAAAGATGAAGTAGACAATCTTATTTTATATTTAAATTAATTTGGGTATCTCATATACTTTTTTTAGAAATATATACTCTCATTACTGATGGATATTAATATTCACAGGGTAGTCGTACCAGAATGTGCATCTTTACTTCCAGTCAAAATCAACGAAGACTTACGAATTCATTAAACGTAGGATGTGCGTCCAAGTGTTAAAAAGACAGATAGTTGGGTTATCGTCATAACAGTTTAATACGGACTATAGACTCTGGGGGACTGGAACTGTGTCTTATCAATTGTGCATCTGCAATACCTCTTACAGAAAGAAAGAAGTGTAGAAAGAGAGAAATAAGACCTATTGGGAGATTGGGGCTCAGGTGCAGGAATCAGTCATACGGGAGAAATACAGTAGGCAAACCTGAGATTCCATTTCTGAGAGGAAGACACAGGAACCCAGGAATTTGGTTAAGATTTTCTGAAAAATTGGTTATGATAGTCAGGATAGAACTTGCACCAAGATTATGTTGCAGTCATAAAGTTACATTACTTCCAGTGACTCAAACCCAAATCAATCACTCAGTTCAGGAATGAGACATAGTCTACATCTTGTATTGACTTCAATGGGTAAGTGAATTTGCCATCAGGAAAAGTTAAAAAGTAAATAAATAAATAACCATGGTGTGTTAGATTAAAAAAACAAGCACACTTTGGAGTCTAATCGTGTTTGTGTCAGAGCACACAAAGGAAAGATCACCCTTGAGAAAGTTATTTATATTCTCTCTGAATCTCAGCTTCTTCTTTTATAGAAATTGAGTGAAGAAAAGCTGTAGGTCAGAACTCCTTCAGGACAAATAGCTCTACTCAATATAGCTTAAAGAAGAATAATAAAATGGTGACGGGAGGTGGGAGTGGGACAAATAATCTGTTAAACCACTTGTAGAAGAGAAAGATGTGCAATCCTCTGTGTAAGGAAAATGAAAAACCTAATATGATCAATTGAATTTTTTTATTTTCTCTCCAAAGTATACACTGAAATTTTAGAAATATACTTAGAATTTAGACTTGTCAGTATAAAAGCAGCCAAGAAAAACAAGCCCACTAAACTGTAAGATTTTCTCTTATGTTTTCTCCCTTTCCATTAACAATTTAAATGATCACCTATATGATATGACATGGAATTGACAATGATTCCTGAATATAAATATTTCAGAATTCAAAGCATAACCAAAGAACAGAACATATCCAACAGAAATTTATATATGTTGTTCTTTTCTACAGAGCAAAATACTATATAAATCTTCCTTTTGCTATTACAAGGTACAATAAAATGCAAATGAAAATTGCTTTCACACAAAGTAAAATACAGGAAGCTTGCAGGAGTAATAAGTGATTTTTGCAGTTGTTTTTGAGGATTGTGTGTGTGTGTGTGTTTTGGGGGGTTCTATTTCAAGATAATGTAAGAAATAAGGTACTTCACTGCTTCTTCAGGAAAATTTCCCACAGAACATTTTTTAAGAAATAATAATTTCTTATCAGTAATGAAAAGTTCTACAGTTAAACTTCATGTTGTGCTATAGAATATTCAGTGTCACCTCACAAGACTGTATCAATCATCTTTTCATTTTTACTCTTCCAAAATACATGCATAGAAGTGTTTTTGAGTATGTGCATGTGTGTATGTGAAGAGAGAGAGAGAAAGAGAGAGAAAGGAAGGTAGGAAGGGAAAAAGAAAAACAAAAGACAAGAAGCAAGCATGGAGGGAAGCAGCTAAAAAGAAACATGAAGAAACAAAGAAATCAATTAAGATTTAAGAAACCTGATATTGGGCCTGGCTGGCTCACGCCCATAATCCCAGGACTTTCGGAGGCCGAGCTGGCGGATTACTTGAGCTCAAGAGTTCCAGAACAGCCTTGGCAACAGGGTGAAATCCCATCTCTACTAAAAATACAAAAATTAGCCAGGTGTGGTGGTGCACACCTGTAATCCCAGCTGCTTGAGAGACTGAGGCAGGAGAATCGTTTGAACCCAGTAGGAAGTGATTGCAGTGAGTCGAGATTACGCTACTGCACTTCAGTTTGGGCGACAGTGAGGCTCTGTCTCAAAAGAAAACAAAAAGAAAAAAAAGAAACAGTGCAAACAAATGAAATACTTTTGTTTTTAAAAATGATTTGATTAAAATTATGTGACTGAAATTGTGAAAATGAAATTGCCTCTGAAATATAAATATTCAGTGATTATTTTATTAAAGTAATACATTTCACAGACATAGGATACTTCTTTATGAACACATTATTTTCAAATTAGGCTACCTTGTGAAATGAATAACTTAACTTCTGAGAAGAAAACAAAATGTTAGAAAATGTTAAACCTTTGCAAAGTGAGAGACCTTGAATTGAAGATCACACTATCAGATAAATGTCTTTTATGTTTCAGTAAAACACTCATGAAACACAAAAGAAAAAAATGTAATTTTGTAGTATAGTACAATTTTGACTACTTGAATGTTGCCTAACTTATTTTTATACATGTAATCAGTCTTTTGAGTACCATTAATTATAGCGATAGGACAATGCTTTGGGAGAAAAAGAGAAAACTACCTAGGTTTCAGCATACAACTCGAATTTGTTTCACTTCTTAAGACTTACGTAACTTGAAAAAAGTTAGAAGATATTTCATTCTTAGTTATTTTATTCTTGATCAATTTTAAATTCAGAGATGAAAGAACTATATATTCCAGAGAATTGAAGAGCTATCTTCTTTGGTTATCTTTGTGGAGCTCTTTTGTGTTTCATGTTCCTAAATATAATAAACAATTTTTAATGTCAACTTTACTTTTCTGCTGCATTCATTGCATCCCTTAGTTTCTTGGCTCTTTAGATACCTACATACAACGTTAACCAGTCTATCTCCTTTTCGGCTCCTCCCTCAATTAACCTACTTTCAAAATACTTGAGACCCTATTATACGTCCCAGACCCTCTACTGACCTATTTCCACACTTTTACTCGAACTACATTATAAGCCAATTGCTCCTGCATTTGCCTGGTATCTAGTGCAAAAACTGAAGAAGCATTAACCACAAAACCCCCAAGCATTTATTTCTCCAGCGAGTCTGCACGTAGCTGTAGTTCTACTCAGAACAGTTTGTTTTGCCTCCAATTTGTGTATTGCTCAGGCTTGTTCCAAGCTTCCTCATTCTCCTTGAACTGACAGTTATGCAAGGTATTGTTCCCTGGTGGTAAATGGCAAAAAGAGCAAGGTAACAACATTGAGTGAAAAAGTATCTGCTTGTATTACCTTTCTTACTGTTACACTGGCCACAGCAGGGCATATTCACCAAGTCTAAACTCATTTGGCTAGGGGAGTACTTAATTCACTTATTCTACCAGGTCATATGGAAGAGGAGGGAAGTGAAGAACAATTCACAATAATCCAGTATACAATCCATCTATATCTATACCCACTTTACTAAAATTTAAACTCAAATATCCAACTATGCTATGTAACATGTAATAGGCAACTGAAATAAAGTGGCAAAAATCAAATTCTTGATTCCATCCCCACCCAGCTCTTGTTTTCTGCTAGTAAATTGCACCACATCAGGTCCAAAGGTTATCTACAGTTTTCTTTCCCTCAATTCTTGCAATCATTCCTGTCTGCTTTATCTCAAAAATATATTGGAAATATCTCTAAATCTCTTTATCTGTATTGCACCACTACAGTCCAAATCAACTTCATTTCTTTTCACGACTGTACCAATGTGTTTCTAAAATAATTTCCTAACATTCTTAACCTCTTAGGTATAAGCTCTTCTCTTTATAGTAGGTATATTGGATTTTTAAGGCTTTTAATATCTAATCAACAATTAAATGTTTTGGCATTCCTAGAAGTAAAACAGTGTACTCATTGTTGGGAAGAGCAAAAAAAATGTATTTGGTAAAATTTTACATTGTTAAATTTGTATATCCTGAACAGTAGTAATTTAAAGTTTTAAATACCAGAAGTATGAATAAAATAATGGTGTTCCCTCATTAGAACAAATGAACACTGCAAACAACAATAGCAGTAACAAAACATACAAATAGGAATTTGGGCTAGGAGTTGTGCTTCTGGTTTGCAAAACTGATATGTCAACAAACCAAAGATAGTGTGGATTAAATAAGAAATCTAGAATGATCTATTCATGATTTTGCAAAAAAAATTTTTTTTCATCTAGTCATCTATTTAGTTCTAATGATGATTAATGTGCTTAGAAAGTAATATTGTAGAAGCAAGAAATAAAAAATGAAATTGGATGAGTCGGAGTAAAAACAAGTATCTGAAAATTATCTACTATAGGACCCAAAATAAAACAAAGGAAACTCTATTATACTATAAATGATGTGCCTCTATTAGACAATAAGAAGATGTGGCTTTTATGAAAGATAAGATATAAATAGTGAAGAGAGTGTGGTATGGAAATATAGGATGAGCTATAAATGAACATGATAGAGAAAGAAAGGTTGCAATAAGTAAAATGGAAGAAAAGGGTTAAAACCCACAAAGAAGTGGTAGAGTTCATGTTAGGGAAAAGAAAATTAGTACAGATAAAGAAAACTTGTGATGTTTTCTCAAGATGCAGATAATTCAGAAAAAGTTATAAGATAAATATGATGAGTAACATGGCAAATCTAGACAACAAAAAATTGATAAATTATACATGGAGAGTAAGTGTCCTGAATAAGATTTCAGTTCAAAAGAAAAGAAGAAATATCAAAGATGTAAATGAAGACTGTTGCCAATTAAATAGCTCACTGCATGCCAAAAAATACTTGATAAAGAGTCCTGTTGGCATCATTTTTGGAAACATATAGAAAAAATCTGAAAAGGACACATGAAAATATAGCAGGCTACATGGGGAAAAAGATTAGATTTTTGTCACAATTCTCTGCTTCATTGGCAAATTTAAGAATAAAATGTATATCAAAATGATTAAGTGTCTACTCTCAAGCCATGTATACTGGATTCAAATCCTGTCCTTGTTTATAAGGTATGATACTGAGCAAATCAAAGAATTTCTCAGTTCATCAGTTTCCTCATCTATAGAAAGTGACTTTTGTCCTTTTGATGATTAAATGAGTTGATGTATATAAAGTACTTAGAAAATTCTTGACACATAATTTCCTGGTACCAATTATTCCAGTTTTGAATTGAGTACACGTCATGTGTTAGTTAAGGCAATAGAAAAACCTATTCAGAAAATAAAAGGCATAGAAAACCTTCTTTCATAATCTAAGAAAATAAAAAGACCCTTAATTTCTGCATTCAGAATAGAAGCAAAACTATGTGAAGTAAAAGGAAGTTTTTACATTTAGAACATTTTCGGGTAACATGGAAACCTTGATGCCTAAACCATTGCCTCATTATGATTATATTGTCATATTTAATTGTAAACTGCAGAAGAAGAAGGACGTATCCAAAGATTTTATCATGAAGGATAAAATGTTTTTATAAAGACGTTTTTATAAAGACTGAAAAGAAAGGGTAGCATAGATAAATATAATTAGGAGTAGGCATAGATAATATAATTAGAATTGCATCTATTTGATAATTGCATGTGTATTCAAAATATTTCCCACAATGAAGACATCACACCAAGATGATTCCAATGTTGAATTCTGTCCAATAGTTCAAGATAACAAAACATTATCATTGGACAAACTCTTTTTTTATATTTTTTCAAACTTCCTCTCCTACTTTATTTTCCACATCATGTTTATCACTCCCCCGTGAAGTAGGTACCGCATGTTTTATTAGATGATTATGGCCATTCAATATATTATTTTGGGTTTAGTTGGAACAGACTTAATATTTTGGAAAATTAATTTTCATTCTCCAACCCCACTGTAAAGGGTCAGTACCTATCAGCTAAATCAGTGAAAATAAATGGGTGTGCAATTTAATAATAAAATAACTACTCTTTGCCTCTTTGGCATCATTAGGACTGGTTGCATACTTTTTAGGCATGCTGAAGTACACTAGTGTTTTATCAACATTTCCTTTTTTGACTAAATGATAATTTTGCTTTTTCTTCATTTGGATCACGTGTTGCTGGAAGTTAAATAGTCTTTGTTCAAAATGAGAAGGAAGTTTCTGACAACATGATATTTACCTCCCTGATAAGAGTCATTTACAAATCATAAGTTGGTCAAATCAACCTCTCATTGCTTTGAATTTATTTTCATCTATTCCAAGGATTGGTAATTTCTCCTGCCATAGTGGCATTACATGGTTTGTAATAGAAAATATTTTGCTCATATATAAATGATAAAATATAACATAACGTTGGGTAAAAAAAAAAGTAAGCTTCATACTTTTAAGTAATTGTCGTAAGGCTGATTGTTTTCTTTGTTATTGTTGTTGTTATTGCTTTCTGTTTGCTCATTTGATAGTGTTTTTACGTGTGGCTGGCTATGATCATTTGGGCTGACTTCAACATCGCCCCATACTCATTTCCAGGGTAGGATCAGTATATGATATCTACTCTGAAGGAGGTATACCTTAAAAAGCAAAAGGCAGAATATCGCATGAGATTAAGTTTAGTGGAATACCATAAAAATTCCAAGCAAATTTTGGTTTTACATAGCAGAAGTTTGGTTTTCTCTTACATAAAGGAATTCCAGAGGATAACGCTCCAAAGCTGGGTTGGCATTTCTGTGCCATGAAGGAGTTATGTTCCTTCTCTCACGTTCTGTCAGACTTTACTGCCACTGAAATAAAATAGCTGTTCAACGTCTAGGCATCACCTTGTATTCCATCTAACAGGAACTGGGGGAGTGGGGAAGGAACAATAAAAGGCCTTCCTTTTACAGACACTTGTGAGAAATGTTACATATTACTTCAAATTACAACATTATAGCCAGAAAGACTGATGAACATAGTTGTTGAACTCAGTTACTATGTTCTCAGCTAAAAATCATCCTTCAACTACTCAGGGAAAAGTAAAGAATAGATATCAGGAAACAACTAGCAACTCTGCCCCAATGCCGCACACGTAATCTCTTTCTCAAGTGTTAATCACATAAATCCATTCTTCCAGGAAACAACAGTGTTAAGTAATGCACCCAGATCAAAGTCCACAGTATTGGGGTATGTTGGAAATCCTTACTAAGGCTCTACTATGGCTCCCTGTGGGTTTTTTGTTTCTTTGTTTTAGTTTTTAGTTTTGGGGGTGCAGAGTAGGTATATATGTTCAAAGGGTACATAAGATGTTTTGAAGCAGGCATGCAATGTAAAATAAGCACAACATGTAGAATGGGGTATCCACCCTTGTGGTTTGATGACCAAGAAATTATACATGTACATACAGGCAGTTCTCTAGGTGACCTTGGACCAACTCAGTTCTCCCCCTTTTTTCTCACTTGCAGTTCTCAAGAATGACTGTGGAATATTCTGGGAATGCAATATCTTGAGATAAGGAGGAGCTTGTTGGACGACTCTAGGCTCTGTTCCAGCTCTTCGCTAAAAACAGAATGTTCTTCAAAGTTTTAGCCCAGCATCTCATGTGTCCCAGAGTATGAAACTCAGGTGGGCTGCTGTCCAGGGTTTCTCAGCTGTGGTTCAAGTGGAACACATATAGATCTGACTCAGAGAACTTTCCTGAGCCTGCAGGACCAACCCACAAGGAATCCAAGGCTTTTGTCCTCCCTTGCTGCCTATCTGTTATCTATCTTGTTTTGTTGCAATGTCTCCACCTCAGTGGACTCAGACAAGTTGGTAACCAGTGTACAACAAGCCTTCTTCACAGGATACCTTATCAGGAGCTTCCAGGACAGTGCCTGAAAGATAATAGGGAATTAACAAATACTTGTTAAATAATTTATTATAACTGGAGATACAAATTATCACATATTTCTTGAATAGGTGTAATATAGAATTAGATATCAAAGCCTAAAATAAAACTCTTCAATTCAAAAAGTTCACTTTTTTTGACACCATTTCCCTGAGCTACAATTCCTATAGAGCCAGAAAAATTGATATTATAGGTTTGTTTTATTAACATAGAAATATGCATGCCATAAATTTTGGGAAAAGATTTTTAAAAAGCAGATTTCCAAGTATTTTAAATACTTTCTATTTCTCTCTAACATAAATGTGAATTTAATGTATAGTAAAGGTGTTGGTATAAGATTTAAGATTAAAAGTAAACAACAACAACAAAAAAAACCCAGCTTTTGTATGTCTCCAACAGAAAAACCCAGAACCACCTATAAGGTAATCTTGTCCAAACTTTCAAACTTGAATTTGTTCAAGAGTCTAAATCCAAATATCAAATCATAGAAATAGAGAACACAGAGGAACACTACACCAGAAGACATAATCAGCAAAATACAGATTGTGGTAAACCATATCAAAACATCCCTGTTTCTTCAACAAATATGTAACAAGAATGACAAACAAAAAATGCAAAGGAAGCATAAAGATTGTGACCATATTTGGAGCTTGATTAAAAAATACAATTAACTGTAAAAACCAAATCTGTAATACTTATGAGATAATTGAAAGTTTCAAGACTGGATAATACATGATATTAATAAATTGCTACAAATGTTTTATGTGAAAATGGCATTTAGATTATGTTTTAAAGATAGCGTTATTCTATTTTAGATTATTTCTGCTGGTGTGGGGAAGCCACTTTCACCGGGGTTGGGGAGGCCCATTTTGCTGTCAAACAATGCTCATCAGAATTTAAGCGCTCGGTGTTCCCACCTTCATCAAGGTCATTTCATGCATTTCCATCTCAACTTACAGGATCCTGTTATGTCCCAATCACTGCTCTGACTTTAACAGTAGATACCTTGTAAGGCTAGGAGTTTAACCTGCCTTGTAATTCAGCTAGATGCGGAATGAGATTCTGCATATGATTTTCAGCAATTTCAGCCCTGTGGCTATAGGAGGTGAGGTTCTACTTTAGGGCACAGATATATGCCTTCAGGTCATTTATGCTGCACTTACACTAGGAATTTGAAACCCTAAGCTCATCTTTTTTCCCCCTACCACTTCATACAGTGATTTTAAGAGCAACATGCTAACCTAATTCTATTCATCAGTGTTCTAAAAAATGTTCTTATGTTTTATATACACAGTCACTCAGCTCCTTCTTATAAATGGCTGATTAGGAGTATTTGATTAAGATATTTTGCATATCACTTATTACCAGTTTACAGCATGAACTATCAGTGCTTTCTTGACAAGTGAAAATAAAGTTATTAATGTCTTTAAATCTAGTCAGATTAGTAAGCAACATCAACAAACCTCAGAAACAATTCAGAAAGCTCATCCTTAATATTTTGTTATCTAGAACCACTCTTGACAATAAAATCTATATTATTCATTGTTTTCCAGGAAAATCAATACATTATATAAACACACAAAAATATTGTTTGAAATTGGCTCATTCAATTATGCAGGCTGGGAAGTCCCATGGTCGGCTGTCTGCACACTGGGGACCTAGGAAAGCCAGTGGTATAGTTCTAGTTTAAGTCTGAAGACCTAACACCCAGGAGCACCAATCATATAAGTTCTAGTCTGAGGGCTGGAGATTGATGTTGCAACTCCAACAGTAAAGCGAAGAGAGCAAATCTGTGCTTCCTCAGACTTTTTGTTCCACTTAGGCCCCCAGTGGACTGGTTAATGCCCACCCACACTGGGGAGGGCAATCTACTTTACTCAGTCTGTTCATTCAAATGCCAATCTGATCTAGAAACTCCTTCAGACACAAACATGAAAACAATGTTTAACCAAATATCTGGGCACCCCTTAACAGTCAAGATAACAGATAAAATGAATCATTACACACATAAATGCTGAAATATTTAAGGTGGAGTCAAAAAGAAATACTTGTTAGGAAACAAATTTAAAATCACAGTATTGTTAAGATATAATGCATATAAAGTATAGATTATTTGCTTATTCAAAATTTACCAACCATCAATTTCTTAACTATAGTTGATGATAGAAATGAAGATGAGGCAGAAAGTGGAATAATTTCTTTGTGCAAGAAAGAGACTGTGCAATTGTCTCATATGGAGTATCTTATTTATTCTAAGTACAAGGTGCTATTACATCTTGAATTTTGAAAACAAAAATAACAACACATCACTCTTCAACTTGTTTAAGAAACATATATCAAAATAAAGTGTCATTATAGGAAAAATGTGTTCATTTCTTAATAATTATTTTATGTCTGCTTTAAGATAGAAAAAGTTAATATAAAACATAAGCTATAATGCTAACCCATTTATGGTAGGCAGAATTCTAAAATGGTCCCAAAGATTGTGGCCCCCGGTATACATGCCCTTCCCTCAGTAAAGGAAATACTTGTGAAGATGATGGAATTTCTAGCCCATAACTATGTTACTTCGTAAAGGAGAAGAGATTTTTCAGATGTTGTTACTGTAACAAATTGACTTTCAGTAATTACAAAGGTAACTCACCCTGTTGACCTTACCTCCTCAGATGAATACAATCCCCTCCTGCAGAAGAGATTCAAAGACTGAAAGAGACTATGGAGGGGGCAATGTGGCAAGAAACTGAACTCTCCGCCTCTAGAAGCTGAGAGTTCCTGTGAGCGAGAGAATGGGAGCCTCAGTCTTACAATCACCAGAAATTGAAATGCCAATAGGATTTTTAAAGCAGGCCTGGAATTTCAGCAAAGAATACAGCCCAGCAGATACTTAGATCATAAGACCTTGCAAGACAGCAGATAATCAGACTCAAAGTCCTGACACTCAGACACTGGGGGTTAATAAATTTGTGTTGCTTAAGCTGACAAGTTTATAATCATTTTTTATTTTTTTGATAATTTCTTATGTAGCAACAGAAAACAGAAATGGACTTTTAACGATATTCTGAACATTGCTTACCATTGACTTTCAGTACTACTTTGAGAATATTTTGTTTGTAATGTAGTCATCTCTCAGTATCCATGAAGAATTGGGTTCAGGACTTCCTGTGAATATTGAAACCTGCAGATGCTCAAGTCTGTGATATAAAATTGTGTAGTATTTGCATATAATTCTGGTGCATCTTCCTGCGTATTTTAAATAATCTTCAGATTACTTATAATATCTAATACAGTGTAAGAGTTATGTAAATAGTTGTTATGCTGTATTGTTTAAATAATAATGACAACAAAATAGTTTGTACATGTGTAGTACAAATGCTTTCTTTTCCCCAAATAAGTAGTATCTATAGTTGGTTGAGCCCATGGATGTGGAACTCACAGATATGTAAAACCAACTGTACTTTTAAGAAAAGTATGTGCATTTAGAGGGACCGAGCAAGATGGATGCATAGAACCCTTCGGTAGTCATCCCCCCTCACAGGAACACCAAATTGAATTGAATCTGTGCAAGAAATGCCTGCATAAAGACAAAATATCAGGTGAGTGATTCTGTAAAAACAGTACCTGGTTTTAGAATCATAAAGAAAGGAGGCCCAGCACCCGCCTGGGCCAGCACTTTGGGAGGCCCAGGTGGGCGGATCATGACGTCAGGAGATCGAGACCATCCTGGCTAACATGGTGAAACCCTGTCTCTACTAAAAATACAAAAAATTAGCAGGGTGTGGTGGCAGCGCTTGTAGTCCCAGCTACTCGGAAGGCTGAGGCAGGAGAATGGCGTGAACCCGGGAGGCGGAGCTTGCAGTGAGCCGAGATTGCGCCACTGCACTCCAGCCTGGGCGACACAGTGAGATTCCGTCTCAAATAAACAAATAAATAAATAAATAAATAAATAAATAAATAAATAAATAAATAGAAAAGAAAAGAAAGGAGGTACTGAAGAGGGTAGGAAAAGTCGTCTTGCATTGCCTACACCACCCCTCTCACACTCCCCCAGAGGCAAGTGGAGAGAGAATTTGTGCGCATGGGGGAGGAAGAGTGAAGTGATTATGAAACTTTGCATTAGAACTCAGTGCTGTCTCGCTACAGCAGAACACAACACAAAGCAGGATCCTGCCCGTGCCCATGAATGAAGCATTTAGAAAAGCCCTAGCCAGAAAATATTCTGCCCCAGCAGCAAGAAACTGAGTTCTGGCTAGCTCTACCACTGGCTGACTAAAGTGCCATGGGGTCCTAGATAAATGTGAAAGGCAGTCAGGCCACAAGACTGCAGTCCTCGGGAAAGTGCTAGCATTGTGCTGGCTTGGAGCCAGGGGGCTTAGGGTACACAGAGTCCAATCAGAGACAAGCTGTGGCAGCCAAGGGGGTGTGTGCATCACCGTTCTCCCAATACTAGGCAGTGCAGCTTGGGCAGAGGCTTCTCTGCTTCAGGAAAAGAGAAGGAAGGATAAAGAAAGAGGACTTTATTTTGCAACTTGGGTACTGGCTCCGCCATAATAAAGCATCAAGTAGATTTCTGAAGCTCTTTATTACAGGTGCTAACTCATAGATGGCAAGTCTAGACCCAGCCTGAGAATCTTCTGCCCAGAAGAAAAGGACCCAGTAAGCAGGATTGCCCACCTGCTGACCAAAGAGCCAGTAGGCTTTGAATAAACATCAGCGGTAGGCAGGCAGTAGTCCCCTTGAACCTTGGGCAAGATCCAGTACTGCTCTGGCTTCAGAGGTGACGCAGTATAGTCCTAGCTCTGGTGGCCATTGGAATGCTTGCGTCACCTCTTCCAGAACTCCAGACAGCCAAGCACACAGACACGGGCTCTTTCTATTTAGAGGAAAGTGAGCCAGGGCTATAAGACTGTGCTTGGTAATTCAGGAGCTTTCCCGGATCTTAATCAAGTCCACCAACGTGGTAGGAATCAGCAAGAGTCACAGTGATACTGGGCTTGGATCATGCCCTAGTGCAGATGTAGCTACGGTGACTATAGACTAAGATCACAACACTCAACTTCCCTTGAATATCTGGAAAGTCTTCTCAAGAAAGATAAGTATAATCAAGCCCAGACTACGAGGACTAGAATAAATCTCCAATTCTTCAACTCCTGGACATCAATGAGCATCCATAAGCATCAAGAATACCCAGTGCTGGCTACAGTGACTTACAACTGCAATCCCAGCACTTTTGGAGACCAAGATGGTATCTCATGAGACCAGAAGTTCAAGACCAGCCCAGGCAACATAGAGAGACCCCCATCTCTATAACAAATAAAAATAAAAAGTTAGTCAGGCATGTTGGTGCCTGCCTGTAGTTCTAACTATTCAGGAGGTTGAGATAACAGGATCACTTTTGCTTAGAAGTTCAAAGTTACAGTGAGCAATGATCATGCCACTGCACTCTAGCATGGGTGATAGAACAAGACTCTGGCTCTAAAAAATAAAATAAAATAAATTTTTTAAAAAAGAACATCCAAGGAAACATGACCTTACCAAACAAACTAAATGTGTCCTTTAAATTAAACAACATTTTATGTATAATTTAATTTGTCATTAATCAAACACATATCAAACATAGTGAAATTAAGCCTTTAGTTGGTCTTTGTCACCAAGGTAAATGCACTGTTTTTTTAAAGAAATCATTTCAATCTTGGTTGGGTGCAGTGGCTCACATCTATAATCCCAGCACTTTGTGAGGCTGAGGTGGCCAGATCACTTGAGGTCAGAAGTTTGCAACCAGCCTGGCAAACATGGTGAAACCCCATCTCTACCAAAAATATAAAAAATTAGCTGGGCATGGTGACGTGTGCCTGTGGGTCCCAGCTAATTGGGAGATGAGGTGGGAGGATTGCTTGAGCTCGGGAGGTGTGGGTTGCAGTGAGTCAAGATCGGGCCACTGCACTCCAGCCCCAGTGAGAGACCCCATAGCAACAAAATAAAATAAAATAAGAATTGTTAATAATAAGGTTAACAGAGCCTAAAACATGAAGGTAACAATCTGTTTAGCCAGGATTTGCTGATTTTAGAAACATTACTTTAGAGCCATATTTATTTTGAACCTATTAAATACCTAATAGCATGCTAGACGCTTCAGAGGGAGTAAAAATTAGTAAGGTAAAAATCTCTATCTTTAAAGTACTTGCTAGTTTAATGGTGAAGACAGGGGGTGGTGGAGAGATGAAAATAAGACAAAGCAATGACTATAAATGCAGGTAATTATAGGTGTCGTCATAAAACAAGAGGAATATAGAGGAACAGAACAGAAGAGAGCTCTCCGAAGATCAAGTAATATCGTTATGTTACACAACTGATATAAAAGAAATGAAACAAAAGGGACATAACATACAGAATGAAGCAATGAGCAAAATTCTTGTTCTTAAAGCTCTCACTGTAACTAAAGGAAGTGAGAAAGAGGAGGAAATGAGTTATAACAAAGAATGAGAAGTCTTAAGCAATGACATGTAGAGTATAGTTAAACAGACTGGGAAAGTTGGGAAGCAGGTTTAATTAAGAAGACTATATTTTTGGTAGGTTTTTTTTTAAAGTATGAGATGGAATTGGTCAAAGAATGGACTATTACAGTGGAGGAACAAAGGTTTTTTCAGTTTCCACAATGTAGAGAGCTTCATGTTGCATATGTCAGTGACATGAACGAGATAACAATTGAAAGTTAAGCTAGAGTAAGATTTTAAAAGTCTGTGAGTGAGAAACCATAAAAGCTGGTGCAGTTTCAAAGGCAGATGAGAATAAATAATGAAGAATTAAGTTTGGTTTTAATTGCTCTCAATTTGTTTAATAACAGACTAATAAACCATACAAAGTATATTCACTAGGTCAAGGGTGCAAATGAGTCTATAAGGCATCTGTTATTGTCTTCTTTGTTTCACAAAAAGGCTATCACTGGAAATTAACAAGATAGCATTTATGGAGTGAGAAATCTGTCAAAACTAAGGAACCAGGAATACCAATAGGATAGAGGTTTGGCTCTGTCAGCAATAAAGAGTCTACCTAATTATCATATAAATATTCCGTTGTGTGTGCTGCAGTTAGATTTATCTGTTTTGTTTCTTAATTCACCACTGGGACTTGCATAGTAGACTGGTCATATCCTCTCATCATTCAGGTTGCCAGTTTATGGCATAAAAATATTATTTAAAATGCTATCATCTGAATGATATAGTTTGAACAGTTAGAAATATAGTGACATGACCAATTTTATCTTCTGGTAAGACAACGCAAGCTGTGTTGTCTACTAATTTGAAATGGAACAGGAGAATAGGCTGATGATAGAGATTGAACTGCAAAAATAATGAATGGAAAGGTCCAACATTAAGGCAGTGGAGGTGAAAATGGAGAAGTTAGATGTGAGAGTCATCTGTGAATGTGAAATGATAGAATTTAATGAACATGTGGATAATAAAGGAAGAGAATAATAATTCTTGCAGTTTGAGAGAATGGATGAGTAACTAGTAGAACATCTATTTTCTTCAAAAATATTGGATTTGATAAACACCTTGCGCAGAAAGTTTGGTTGAAACTCTGGCACCAGCTCTACCATTTTCCTGTGTGACATTGAGCAGTTATTTAACTTTCTTGTGTCTCTATTTGCTTATCCAAAGTAGAGAATAATAATATAACTAGTCAAAACTTTTTAGGACATTAAATGAGATAATATATATAAAGCATTTAAAGCAGCAACAGAAGCTTAAGACAGGGGAAACATTCTTTTGAGATTTGAAATTTAATGAAATTAATGAATATGAAAATAAGATTATAAGATCACTAATGGTTGAATGAAAAATAAGATAAATAACAAAACTTACACAAGCTTCATATTTAAGAATTTCAAGTAAGAAAGAAAAATATTTCAAATTAGAAATTAAAAAGTTAGAGAATTAAGATGAGAATCAGAAGAAAGCAATAAAAAGCCAGTGGGGAGGACATGGACTGTTAAAAATGCAAAAAAAAAAAAATGGTTTTGTGAGAGAAAAGAAGCAAAATATACTTTCAAAAATTTGGACTTACTCGAAAGCTATGCAATATTCGGTAATGTATCAGTAAAAAGAGAACTTGTTGAAACTTAGGAACAAAATCTCTGGTAAATAATTGTTTAGTATATTGGTAAGCTTATAACAGATGTGATTGCGATATAATACTTAAAATCATAAAATGAACAATTTTAGAAAGAGATGTGAACAACTTTGATATGCTTTGGCATATCTTCCAATAGTAGAAATACTGTAGCTGTCGTTTCACAGTTGGGAAAATATACACACAGGAAGTAAACAAATTAGATAAGCAAGAAGGAATAATCATTAAGAAATGTAAGACTTGGGGAGGGATTTTTTGGAGGTACTGTATTTGTCATTTTTAATATTTATTTGAATATCATATTTAACAAATTATGTCCTAAAATATGGATCACTGATTCAGAACGCACACATTGTTATATTTTGTTTTTGCTTATATAATGTAACTGATGGTACATAGCATAATTATAGTAAATACTAAAATCTTTTCATATCCAAAATAACCGAAAGTTAATATTTGGTTCACTTTCCCCAAATGTCTTTCTCAAATAGTCTTAATTAGCAATGTCTAATTCTATTCTTTTACTTTTTTCTAGTTTTAAAATAAACAACCCTATTAAGATCATTGCACTGAAAATCTTTAAAAAATAATCACTTCATTAGGAATATTCAGGCATTCATGAAGTATTGAAATATGGATAATGACTTGAAGATGTCACTAAAATGATCATCTGTCCCCAATTAATACTGATATATTACAGTCGAGAGGTCTTTTAATGATCACATTACTGGGAAATTATTGCTACTCATATAATTTGTCCTTATAATCATGTATTTATCAAAGATACAAAAGACAAGTCTCCCAGGAGGCTTATTAAAATTCTTATTCTCCTTGATTTTTAATTGGTAAAGAAGATAACTTTTCCTTTTATTTCTTCTACAAAACCAACTTGGGTTTTCATCAACATAAGTATCATTTAAAATTATGCAATTGTCATATACATAAATCTCCATTTTCAAAGGGCAGAAAATAATATGCCAAAGTGAAGAACCACTTTAAAGCACTGTTCCTGACTATTAACTTATAATCAAATAAAATGAAACATTATTTATTAAATATCTATAGATGGTAGGCATTTTATTAACCACTAAATTTACGCAGTACTAAAATAATAAGATAAAGTTACAATGCAGAAAACCATTTGCATATAACCTTTATATTTGCTTCAAAATTATTTTTGTAAATTTTTGTAATTTTAAGTAACTCCAAATTACTAAATTTTGGAAAATAAATTTCAGATTCCATGAATTACGTTTGATTCCCCAGGATACTGCCCAATATTGGCAAAATCTCTGGCAAGACAGTACCTTAAAATACAACCATTTTATAAAAGCCTTTCAGGCACCCATTCTCAGTTCTAACGCCTTGATTTATCTGGTGTCTAAGCCTGCCAACAATATTGACACCATGTCCACAAAATTTTTATTTTGTTTTATTTTATTATTTATTTATTTAGAGACAGGGTCTCTTTCTGTCACTCAGGCTGGAGTGCAGCGGCACAATCACAGTTCACTACAGCCTCCATCTCCTGGGAGCAAACAATCCTCCCACTCAACCTCCCTAGCAGCTGGGACTGCAGGCGCACACAAACACACCCAGCTAATTTATGTATTTTTTGGAAAGATAGATTCGTGCCATGTTGCCCAGGCTGATCTTCAACTCCTGGGCTCAAGTTATCCACCTGCCTTGGCCTCCAAAGTGCTCGGGTTACAGGCTTGAGCAACCATGACTGGCCCGACAACAACTTTTAGATACTATTGCAGGTTGGTAGAGTAACCAATTCAGAATAGCAAAGGATTTGTGACTTCTTGTTGGCCCTAAGCACTGGCGAGGTTTCTGCAATGTAAAGTTACTCTCTCCCTTCCTTACTCCCTCTCTACGTCCCACAGGGTACACTTGGAAGTCACTCTGCCCAGCCCACACCTAAGGGGTGGGGAGGAGAGTTATACTCTCCCACCTTGAGGAAAGAGTCCCTACATAAAGTATTTGGAATGCTTCCTTATCAAAGATTTGTCTCTTTTTCCCAATTTGTTAATTTGTTTGATCATTTATTGATGAGCTGTGTGTGTTCATAAGAATTTATTTTATACTTTGTGTTACAATATTTTTAAATTGCTCAAATTGTTTGGCTTCGTCTGAATATTAAGGCTCATTTAGTTGGCTCCTTTATAATTCTTTGACATACCTTTCTATCAATTGTGTGCATGGTGTGGGTGTATGTGAGAGTGTGTATATGTTTGTGTGTGGGCACTTTCTTCCTTTCCAGCATTATGTAACACACCAGGCCCATCTTGTACATTTCCTGCCTCAGTCATACACTCAGACATTTCTACAGTATCCTGCTTCTTTTTATTGGAGATGACTGTTAGAAAACAAGATCTGAGTATGAGATGTCCTAATTGCTACTGGACTTTTGTTGCTGTTTTTCCTGATTTGGGCCCACAGAACAAAAATTAGATGTTGGGAGAGGACTTCAAGACGGCTGACTAGAGACATCTAGCACTCACCTACTCCACAAAGAAAAACCAAAATAGCAAGTAGATAAGCACATTTTGCATACAGCATCTAAAACATAACACTGGAATTCAATAAAGAAGAGACAGACAATCTCAGAGTCATGGAAGAGGGAAGTGAGGCAGCTGACTCAGCCAGTATCTGCTGAAAGCCTGAAGAACCACTCAATATAGGGAAACAGTAAATGAGAGATCTCTAGTGGTCCACATTCCCAGCATGAACCCCTGTAACCCTAGCCACAGAAAAGCCCCTTTACTCTTGTCGGCACTGAGATTCATAAAGGAAGCTTCCTGAAGTCGGTGTTGTGGCACCGTTCAAGAGAAGGAATGCATGGTGAGTCCCTATGCCCCAAGTCCCAAGGAACTACATCACAGTGCCATTTTGAAAGCCTGAATCCCACAAGACTGCATTCTGACCAGGGGCCCGACAGCTCCTGCATTTTCACATCCCTGGAGCCCCACTGACATCCCCCTGCATCTATCCATAGACAAGCAGCAGCATAATACTAGTTGGACTCAGTGGTGCAGCAGGGTCCTCAGCACTCTAGCACACACAGTCTCCTGCACTCCAGGGAATGTGTAACAGTGCACCAAGGAGGCTGCACCTGGGACTAAGGGAGCCAAGGTGTATGCTCCATAGAGCATGAAACCTGCCTGCCTGGGGCCACTGCCACTTACAGCAACTCTGTTCTCACCAGAAGCAGGGCCACAGTGCACTTGCGTGTGTACTGAGGACAGATTCTCCTTGCTCACAGCCTCCACTGCTGCCAGTGCTAATGGCTAAAGCATGCACCACTGCCAGTGACCCTGCTGCCTGGTATTACAGGCACCACACCCTTGTATGTGTCCTGAGAACTGGCTCTCCCTGCTCACTGCTGCAGCCATTGCCACTGTGGTCCAAAGTGTGTGCTCTTCAGAGAGTTTGAGAGCCACCTCCTTGAGGCTGTTCCACTGACAGAAATCCATTCTCATTCAGCAGCAGGGACACAGTGGACTTACACATACACCAAGGATGGGCTATCCCTGCTCACCATCACTACTGCTGCTGTGACCCTAGCACTTTTCCAGGGACCTGGAGAACACTTCATCCTATGCACCACATCCTGTTCCCATGTGCACCTCTGGGGCCCCTGAGGACAGATGTGCTGGGCTTGGCATCACTCCTTCAATGCTAAGCATGCCTGGAGATGGCTCCACCCTGTCCACCACTGTTGGCATCAGTGCATTCCTCTCAGGGGTTTGAGGATAAGCCTCCCCTGCTGAGGATAAGTCTCTGCTGCTGGGCGTTGCTACCATTATAGCTGGCTCATCCCCAAAAACACCATGTGGGGACCTAGGAAGTGGCTCACCCTGCCCATCACAGTCAATACTAACACAAACACGTGCTGCCTGGGAGCTCCAGGGTTGTTGCATCATTGCTACAGTCATCACTTAGACCCTGTGCAGTGCTCGGGGTGCTAAGGATCTGCCCATACACCTAGCCCACTGCTGCTACTGCCAGCACGCAAGCAAGCCACTTGGAGGCCTAAACATTGGCCCAGTTTGACCATCTAGCACCAATTCCTGCATATGCTGCCCACAGGCCCAAAGATAAGCATACTCAGCTCACCATCGCCACAACTGGGGCCTGAGAACTGGCCCATCTAGTGTTGCTTTCCCAATAGCACCTCACCACAGCCTCCACTAACAATGGTATCCTAAGCTACAGAGAAAATCAAGGGCATCACTGATGCTGTTTACAGCTGAAGAAGTCATATGGAGACTGTACTACTGCACCTACTCCAAATCAAGGCTAAAGTGCCCAATCCAACCAACATCAAAGATACATCTTTAGGAAAAAGTCTGCCCCTGTGAAAGCCAATACAAAAACTTGGAAGAAGTGGCTATTGCAGCAGATGAACAGATATAAATGTAAGGATGCGCGCGCACACACACACACACACACACACACGAAAAAAAGGAAATATGATACCTCTAAAAGAACACAAAAATTCTTCAACAGATTTCAATGACAAAGAAAATAAAATGCCACAAAAATTTAAAATAATGTTATTATAAAAGATCAAAAAATACAGATAAATGATTCAAGATATAAATAAAAATTTTACCAATGTAACAGATATTTAAAAGAGAAACAGAAATCTTGGAACTGAAGATTTCAATGAAATAAATTAAAAATTCATTTGAGAGTTTCAGTAATAAAGTAGGTCAAGCAAACAATGAATTTCTGAACTTGAAGACAGGTCTTTTGAAATAATTCTGTCAGACACACACACACACACACACACACAAAGAATAAAAAAGAATAAGTAAAGTCTATGTGACATGTGGGGCACCATAATTGACGAAATATATGAATACTGGGTATTTCAGAAGGTTCAAGAAGTCCAAAGGCATAGATAATTTAACTAAAAAATAATAGTGGAACATTTTACAAGTTGAAAAAGAGATTTATATATCCAGATTGGGGAAGCTCAGAGATCCCCAAATAGATACAACCCAAAAAGTTCTGCTCTATTGCACATTGTAGTCAATCCGTCAAAAGTAAAAAAATAAATAAATAAATAAAATAAAATAAATAACAATAATATTAATGAAAAACAGTAAGAGAAAAGCATCTAGTCACATATAAGGGAATCCCAATCAGGCAAACAGTAGATTTCTTAGCACACACCTTACAGGCCAGGAGAGAATGGGATGATATATTCAAAGAGATGAAAGAAAAAAAACCTGCCATTCAAGAATGCTGGGCCCAACGTGATGGCTCATGCCTGTAATCCCAGCACTTTGGGAGGCCGAGGCGGGCGGATCACGAGGTCAGAAGATCGAGACCATCCTGGCTAAAACGGTGAAACCCTGTCTTTACTAAAAGTACAAAAAATTAGGTGGGCGTGGTGGCGGCGCCTGTAGTCCCAGCTACTCGGGAGGCTGAGGCAGGAGAATGGTGTGAACCCGGGAGGTGGAGGTTGCAGTGAGCCGAGAGCGTGCCACTGCACTCCATCCTGGGCGACAGAGCGAGACTCCGTCTTGAAAAAAAAAAAAAAGAATGCTGCATACAGCAAAGTTATCCTTCATAAATGAAGAAGAAATAATGTTTTTCCCAAATAAGCAAATACTGAGAAATTCATCACTAGACCAATCCTAGATGAAATGCTTAAGGGTATCCTACACCTGCAAAAAGGGCAATATCTACCATCATGAAATACACAAAAAAAGATAAAACTCACTGGTAAACACACAAATGAGGAAGATAAAATACTCAAATGTTGCCACTACAGAAAATCATGAAACCACAATGATAAACAACAGGAGCGACATAAAGGAACAAAATATACACAAAACAACCAGAAAACAATTAACGAAGTGACAGGAATAAGTCTTCACATATCAATAACAGTCTCTAATGTTAGTAGATTAAACTGTTCACTTAAAAGATAAAGCCTGGGTGAATGAATAGAAAAATATATTCCAATTATATCCCATATACAAAAAAACTCACTTCACCTGTAAATATACATACAGACTAAAAGTGAAAGAATGGAAACAATATTCCATGCAAATGGAACAAAAAACTAGCAGGAGTAGCTATGCTTATATCAGATGAAACAGATTTTAAGTCAAAAAATGTAGGAAGAGACAAAGACGGTCATTATGTAATGATAAAGGAATCAATTCAGCAGGAAGATAAATAATCATAAATGTATATGCACCCAACACCAAAGCATCTAGATATATAAAGTAAATATTAGTATATCTAAAGGTAGTGATAGACTTCAATACAATAATAGCTAGAAACTTTAACTTCCTAGTCTCAGCAGTATCTACACAGAACATTAACAACAATAACAAAATTGAACTTAAATTTCCCTTTAGAACAAATGAACCTAAAAGATGTCTGTAGAACATTTTATCCAAAAGCTGCAGAATACCCATTTTTTCTCAACATCTCATGGAACATACTCCAGGACAGATCACATATTTGACTACAAGCAAGTCTCAACAATTTTAAAAATCAAAATTATATCATTTTTTCAGACCACTGTGAAATAAAACTAGCAACCAACGACAAGAGAAACTTCGGAAACTTTACAAGTACATGAAAATTAAACAACATGCTCCTGAATAACCATTGGGTCAATGAAGAAATTAAGATGATAATCAAAAAAATTCTTAACAGAAATGAAAAAGAAAATAATACAACATATCAAAACCCATGTAATTCAGTGAAAACAGGGTTATTAGACAAGTTTACAGCAATAAATGCCTATGTCAAAAACATAGAAAAATTTCAATTAACCATTTAATGATGAATTTGAAGGAACTAGAAAAGCAAGAACAAACCAAAATGAATCTCAGTAGAAAAAAATAATAAAGCTTGTATGAGAAATACATGAGAGACTAAAAAATTACAAAGGATCATCAAAATGACAAGTTGATTTTTTGAAAAGATAAAGAAAATTGATACTAGGTAGACTAACAAAGAAAACAGAGAAGACCCAAAGAAACGAAATTAGAAACAGAACTGACACCCCAGAAATATAAGAGACCATCAGAGACTATTACGAATAACTATATGCTAACAAACTGGAAAACCTAGAGGGGCTGAATACAGTATGTACATATACAATCTAGGAAGATTGAATCAGGAAGCAGTAGGAAACCTGAACAGACTAATAACAAGTAAGAAGATTGAATCAATAATAAAAAGTATCCCCAAAAGGAAAAGCCCAGGACCAGACGACTTCACTGTCAAAAGTTAGCAAACTTATCAAGCAGAACTAATACCAGTTCTCCTTAAATTATTCCATAAAATTAAAAAAGAGGGAATTCTGCCTCACTTCTACAGGCCAGCATTATCCTGGCACCAAAATCAGACACAAACACAATAGCAAAAAATATACACCAAGAACGCTGATGAACATAGAATCAACAATTATCAGTAGAATACTATCAAACTGAATACAACAGCCAGCACATCAGAAATATAAAACATAATGATCAAGTAGGATTTATCCCAAGGATGTAGCAATGTCAACATGCACAAATCAATAAATGCGATATATCACACTAACAGAATGAAGGACAAAAACCGTATGATCATCCAAAGAGATACACAAAAAGCATCTGATAACATTCAACATTTCTTCATGTTAAAAAAACTCTCAACAAACTAGGCATAGAAGGAACACACTGCAACATAATAAACGCTTTGTATGGCAAACCTATAGCTGACATCATACTGAATGAAGAAAAACAGAGTCTTTCCTTTAAGAACTGAAAGAAGGCAAGGATGGCCACTTCCACTATTCCTATTTGACATAGTACTGAAGGTCTAGCCAGAGAAAGACAAGAATGAAATATAGTAAAAGGCATCCAAATAGGAAAAGAGAAAATCAAAATATCTCTATTTGCAGATGATATGATCTGATATCAGGAAAAATCTGAAGACTACACTAAAGAATTTAGGTCTGAAAGACAAATTCAGTAAATTTGCAGAATACAAAACTAATATACAAAAGTCAGTATTATTTCTATATGCTGATAATTAAATAGCTGAAAAAGAATTCAAAAAGTCAATTTTCTTTATAGAAGCTACAAAAAGAAAATACATAGGAAAAAGTCGAACCAAGAACGTGAAAGTTCTCCACAAGAAAAACTACAAAATTAGCAGATGACACAAACAAATAGAAAAACATCCCATTATCATGAGCCAGAATAATTAGAATTGTTAAATGATCATACCATCCAAAGCAATGTACAAATTAAATACATTCCCTTTCAAAATGCCAATGTCATTTTACACACACACACACACACACACTGCAAATGTAATAAAAGTTGTAAGATTAATCTTAAGGAAAAAGAACAAATCTGGAGGCATTACAGATTTGCCTTTAAGATATTTTACAAGACTATAATGTTGAAAATATTTAGATTTTTTAATATTTTACAATATTTTTATAACTTTAAAATATTTTATAAGGCTATCCTACCCAAAGTAGCATGGTACTGGATGAAAAACAGACATATAGACCAATAGAACAAATAGAGAACCAAGAAATTGTCCCACATATTTATAGCTATATCAATTTGTTCTCACACTGCTAATAAAGACTTACCTGAGACCGTGTAATTTATAAAGAAAAAGAGGTTTAATGGACTCACAGTTCCAAATGACTGAGGAGGCCTGACAATCATGGCAGACGGCAAAGGAGGAGCAATGGCATGTCTTACATGGTGGCAGGTGAGAGAGTGTGCAGGACAACTGTTCTTTATAAAACCATCAGATCTCATGAGACGTATTCACTATCACAGCCAAACCATATCAATAGCCAACTGATTTTTGACTCAAACACCAAAGCATACACTGGGGAAAGGATACCCTATTTAAAAATGGCGCTGGGAAAATGAGATATCTCTATGAAGGTGAAAGAAACTAAACTATTTTTCACTATATACAAAAATCAACTCAAAATAGATTAAAGACCTAAATCTAAGACCCCAAACTATAAAACGACTATAAGAAAACATAGAGGAAACATTATAGAACACTGGTCTAAGCAAAGATTTTATACCTAAGACTGCAAAACCACAGGGAACAGAAACAAAAATAGACAAATGAGACTATATTGAACTTAAAATCTTCTGCACAGCAAAGGAAATAATAAAGTGAAGATACATTCTGTTGAATAGGATAAAATGTTTGCAAACTGTTCATCCGACAATGGACTAATATCCAGAATATACAAGTAACCCAAATTAATCAATAGCAAAAAATATAAAGAATCCCATTAAAATGTGGTTTCAGAATCTAAACAGACATTTCTCAAAAGAAGTTGTACAAAATGCCAACTATTCATGAAAAAATTCTCAACATGACTAACCATCGGAGAAACGCATATCAAAACAACAGTGAAATACTATCTTTCCCCAGTTAGAATGATTATTATTAGAAAGCCAAAAATAACAGTTAATGAGAATGTGGAGAAAAGAAAACTCTAATACACTGTTGGTAGGAATGTAAATTATTGTACATCCATTACGGAAAACAATATGGATATTTCTCAAAAAATTAAAAATAGAGCTACCATACAATCCAGCAATTCCACTACTCAGTATTTACCCAAGGGAAAGAAAATCAGGGTATCAAAGAAATACATGTGCCCCATGTTTATTGCATCACTATTCACAATAGCAAAGATGTAGAATCAACCCAAGGGTCTATTAATGAATAAATGGATAAAGAAAATGTGCTATACCTACCATGGAATATTACTCAACCATAAAAATAAGGAGGTCCTGTCATTTACAGCTACATAGACGAAACTGTAAGGTCATTATGTTAAGTGAAATAATCCAGGCACCAAAAGAAAAATATTGCATATTCTCTTTCATAGATTGGAGTTAAAATCAACTCCTGAATGTAGAGTGTAAATTATAGTTACCAAGGGCTGGGAATGGTGTTGGGGGGCTAGGGTGAGGAGAATTAGAAGAGATTGATTAATGGGCACAAACATACAGTGAGATAGGAGTAAGTTTTAATTTTAAATAGCAGAGTAGGATGACTATAGTTAATGAAAATGTATTATATATTTCAAAATAGCTAGAACAAACAAGTTGAAAATTTCCCAACACATACAAGGAATAAATACTTGAGGTCATAAATACCCCAAAATGTCCTGATAATTAAACATTCTATGCACATAACAAAATATCATATGTATTATATGTACCCCATAAAATGTACAAATGTTACATATTAATTAAAATTTCAAAAAATTATATGTATTTAATCCAACTCATATATATACACACACATAAATATTTCTATATGTAACCATCTGTGTCTATATTAAGCTCGACTTGAATTTGTACTGATGTGTCCAATTCATTACCACATCAATCATTCAAGCTTTCTGCCTTTGCTTATCTGTAAACTCCCACTCCAACAGTGAACATCCTGGCTCCCACCATCTGCCATCCATTTACTTAATTGTTCCATTCCATTATACATGCATAGCAACATCACCAGTCATAAATTATGATGATAAATACATACATTTGATAAGTTGTAATGAAAGTGACATTTTACCTCTGTTGTCTTCTTTGTAGTAACCCATAACCCCAATCATTCTACAAAATACCCATACTGCTGAAAACATTCAAGGCTGTAAAAGCAAGGAAATTGTTCTCACTTATAAGTGGGAGTTAAATGATGGGAACACATGGGCACATAGAAGGGAACAACACACACTGGGGCCTTTCAGAGGGTGAAGGGTGGAAGAGGGAGAGGATCAGGAAAAATAGCTAGTGGGTACTAGGCTTAATGCCTGAATGATGAAATAATCTGTACAACAAACCCCCATGACACAAGCTTACCTATGTAACCAACGTGCACTTGTACCCCTGAAGTTAAAAGTTAAAATATTTAAAAATTAAAAATAAAAAAAGAATGAGCCGATGCCAAGAGAAGCCTAAACAGATATGAAAATTAAATGTAAGGTGATAGTCTGGACAGTCTCTTGCAACAGGAAAGGGACATTAGGTTAAAACTAAGGAAATCTAAATAAACTATGGCCTTAAATTAATAACAATGTATCAATATTGGTTCATTAACTGTAGCAAATGCATCATACTAATGTAAACTTTTAATTTTGGGTGAAATAGGAAAATCTGTACTATCTTCTCCAATTTTTTGAGGTACAAAACTATTCTAACAATTAATATCTGATATAAAGATTTTTAAAACAACACATTTCAACGTGGCTCAAATTATGCTGCCTATATACATAAATATCCACAATTAAATTGTGGCACATGATACAAAGTAAATAAAGAACTGTTGTTAACTATTTAAATAATGCCATGTATGTGATATGGTTTCAGGAAAAAAAATTCCTTTTTTAAAACCATTTTCAGTAATAAATTGTTGACAGCTGAAGCATTGCTCTGTGGTAGATTTCGTATTTAACTGGCATCAAAAATGCTCATTAATCATAGAATAAAAAACTGAAAAATCAAAATCTTAAAATGTATGATAAGTAGTTTTTATACTGTATAAAACATTTAAACAAAAAACTAGATGTAGTTTCAGTATACAGAAGAATATTTATAAGGTCAGTCAAAACTTTTAGTATCTTGGTGTAGAGTTGATATAATTATATCATGTATATATTAGTTGTCTTTGATGTGTAACAAAAACATCATCAACTTTGCACTCTGAAATAACATAAGTTTATTATCATAGCTTATGTGGATCCGTAGCCTGGACAGAGTAGCTGGGTTCTCTTCCCAGGATCTTTCAATGATGCAATTAAGCTATTGTCTGGGCTTTGTTCCTTCTGGAGCTTAGGTTTCTCATCCAAGCTCATGTGATTTTTGGAAAAATTAAATTCCTTGCAATTGTAGGGCTGAGGTTCCTCATTTTCATGCTGGCCCTCAGCTGGGACTCCTCTCAGCTCCTAGAGGGCCCTGGATTGCTAGTCATGATCATTTCACAGGTTCTTGTAGAATGAGGCAGCTTTACTTCTTCAAAGCTAGACGAAGAATCATGCTCATCATGAATTTCTCAATTTCTCTTTGAAAGCTTTCATCTGAATAAATCAAGCCCACTGTGTTAGTTTGTTCTTGCATTGCTATAAAGAAATACCTGTGGCTGGGTAATTTATAAAGAAAAGAAGTTTAGTTGATTCACGACTCTTCAGGCTTTACAGGAAGCCTGGTGCTGGCACCCGCTCAGCTTCTGCTGAGGCCTCAGGGGGCTTACAGTAATGGCAGAAAGCAACAGGGAGCCAGCATGACACACGTGAGAACAACAGTAAGAGAGCCAGTGGAGGAGGTCCCAGACTTTCAAACAACCTGATCTCATGTGAACTAACTGAGTGAGAACTCACTTCACCAAGGGGATGGTGCTAAACCATTCTTGAGGGATCCTTCCCCATGATCCAATCACCTTCTACCATGACCCACTTTCAACACTGGAAATCATAGTTTAACATGAGATTTGGAAGAAACAAATATGCAAGCCATATCACCTGCTTAGGATAACCAGTGATTTGGATTAACTCAACATTAATTGATTTATGACCTTAATAACTTTTTCATGATCCTGTCACTGTTGCCGTATAAAGTAACACAATCATGGGAGGGCCGTTTCATCACATTTATAAGTCCTCTCACACTCAAGGGTGGGGATTATACAGTGCATGTACATCAGGGGATGAATATGCTGTGGCTATATTAAAATTCTTTCTGGCATGTATGTATTTACTGTTTAGTGTGAGAGTTGTCAGGCTGTGTGTGTGTGTACCTGGAGGAATGTTTCATTTTAATTTTTGTGTCATGCTTGTGATGTTGTTGGGTTCTATGACTTAGGTAATATTAAAATGCTCATTTTAAAAATTAAGAAACCATACAAAGGTAGATTTAATAATTTATTTATTGATACAGAGCTAGGAAATGATATAATGTGGATTTGAACTCAAATCTGTGAACTTCAATTTAAACCTCTGTGATATCAATTACCTATTTAATTATTCACCAATTATTACTGTAACGTGTGGAAAATGCTATGCTATGTAAATTTATCAAAATTATGCATTTTCTACTAGTAAACAACTTTCAAAATTTATTCTATATGTAAAATGGGAGGATGACTCAGTTAAATATGAAAGAATTCTGATAGAATTATCAATGTTAGAAATGTTTCAGTTGAAATTTTAATTTTTAAGGTTTCATTGAAAATAACTTTAGATTTATTGAAAAGCTGCGAGAACAATACTATTAATCTAGGTACAGGATAGATTTCTAAAGCATCAACATGTTTCTAGTGTGTAGATCCTAGCAAACCAGGACATTCTCTTAGATAAACACAAAAGAAGAAAGCTGACATTAGCACGATACCTTAATCTTCTCTATAGGCCTTATTTATAGTAAGTTCTAATAGTTTCACTTAAATCAAAAGGAAGTTCCACGTTAGCTGTTTTATTCCATTGTCAAGACTCTTGTCTTTAATCTCAAGCAGTTCTTCTTTTATCTGTTATGACATTAACATTTTTGGCCAGTTACTTCATAATATATTCCTCATTTTTAGTTTGTCTGATTATCCCTCACGATTAGATTCAAGCATTACATTTATGGGTTGAATAGTCCAGAAATTATGTGTTTCTTTCAGTGTGTTTTCATGAAGAGACTTATGAGGACTTTTGGCCCTACTACTGTAGATCTGAATTTTAATCATTCAGTAAAGCTGATGTATGCCAATCTTCTCTACTCCAAAAGCATTATTTAACCCAGTCTAATTCATAAGTATTTTGTGGTGATATATTTTTGGATGATTGCTAATAAGCTATTCCTCTTCAAACTTTCAAATGCTAATTTTGCTATTCATTGATGATTCCTAACTGAGTCAGCTATTATTATTTTCATGGTTTTCAAATGACGATGTTTATTATTCTGTCAATCCTCCTACATATTTTATTTATCTTTCCACTGTAAGGAAGAATCTTATTACTTATTTATTTTTGTGTTTACTAATTTATTTATATCAATATAGGTTCATAGATTCTTATTTTATTCAACGTGTTATAATTACTTACCTACATTATTTATTTGAAACTCAAATTTTCCTGAATGACCCACTAGATACTGTCTTCCATTGACTTTCATGTCCTTTGATGTATCCCTGTCATTCTTTAAAGTGCTTAAAGATACTGCATTAACTGGAAAACATCATTCTCAGTAAACTATCGCAAGGACAAAAAACCAAACACTGCATGTTCTCACTCATAGGTGGGAATTGAACAATGAGAACTCATGGACACAGGAAGCGAAACATCACACTCTGGGGACTGTTGTGGGGTGGTGGGGGGGAGGGATAGCATTAGGAGATATACTTAATGCTAAATGACGAGTTAATGGGTGAAGCACACCAACATGGCACATGGATACATATGTAACAAACCTGCACATTGTGTACATGTACCCTAAAACCTAAAGTATAATAATAAAAAATAATAAAAAATAAAAAAAGACAACATGTCTTAGTCTTGAGGAAAACCGGAATTGTAACTTAAGTTTTATCTACTTTATAACCTTGTAATGGCATGGCAAAGGAGACAGGATCTCACAGGATTTTACAAATTGTGTTTACAAGGAATCAGAATTGGGGGCATAGATAAGGTCTGCTGGGCACAGAAAAATGGGCTTTTAACATTCCTTTTAGTTTTAGGGGAGGGGAAGGGAGAGAGGGAGCGAGGACACAGGGAAGCTTACAGCAGAAGTTTGTTTATCGCTTTCTTGGGGCAAAAAACACATGCACGAATTCTGATGTTAGGAATATTTTAAACATATATCTTTAATATCATTCATCTAGGACGAAAGTAAGTCCTGATGCATGAAATGAGTGAGTTTCATAGCTTTCTGAGCCCCTACTCACCCCGAAGCCCAGCTGGAAGCTCCTCTCACTAGGATTGGATTCTGACTCTCTCCTGAATGTCGATCATCTTCATTCCTATCTGTAATCCGAATTCTACTTCTATCATTTCAGCCATTTCAGTCTGGCTAAGTGCCATTTCTGCGGGATTAATGTGGTTGTCTAGAGGTAAAAAAATACTCTTCTATACTCCTCAATCTACAGGATGTAAGTGGCAGCTTATTCAATTTAAACTAACCCCAACCTTTAACTAGTTGTTCTATGTATAAAGCAGGTATGAATGTTAAAATATAATTTAATTAATGCTGTGAATATATATATATATATATTTATACTGACTCACAGTTACGGTGGGGTTAATTACAAAAAGTAAATTACAATTTGGAAACATGAGGCTGGTGTACAGATGAAGAAAAAAGTGTTAAAGTGGGCACATAAAACTCATCCACATATATATTCAAATATAGTAAAAAATCTATAGGTAAGTATACAAAGGCAGAGCCAACTTACTGATCATCTTTGTGGTGATAGAAGATGGTCATATTTAGTAGGGTCATGCCAGTGATCAATTTAGAAGTTGAAGTTATCAATAATGGAAGAATTGTTAATAGAGAGAGAGATCTAGAAGACAGAAATAGTATTTACAACAGTAGGAAAAACTACAGAGCAAAACCTGAAATGAATTGAATACAAGAAACAGCCATCAGCTGGGGTTCAGAAAAGAGGCATAATCTCATATTTTAGATGAGTCAGTGTGTCTATAGTAAAATGTTTATCATGGAGGGTACTGAAAGCCCTTTTGGTTACACAGTAGAGGTTCAATTATGAAAAAAGAAAATGAGAAAAAAAGAAACTAACTGGGGAAATATTTCCAGGTTACTAAGATTTGTATGGTAGCATTAATGTTATAGACGAGATGATACAAATACAGACTGATGGGAAATGGCAATATTTGTTGAGTAATTGATGTGAATAATAATGATAAAAGAGACACTATAATAAGAATGACTTAAATCTTTGATCAATTGGGTAGACAATGTTACATATAAATTAAGATGAGAAAGACTGGACAACACAATTGTTTATGAAAGAGTATTTCAAAGTAAGAACTCTATTTTGATTATATTAAATATGAGATGCCACATTAAAAGTTAGATACCCAGTAGTTTATCATATGAGATTCAAGCTCAAGGGAGTTATTGAGACTAGAAAAGTACATAGAATAATTTTGGAGGTGGTATGTAAAGTCAGGGGCTTGAGTAAAGTCAACAGTGAGTACAGAGAATAAAGAAATAAAGTAAATAAAGAAAGGTTGATAGTAGCCATGGTTTCAAGCATACACTGGGGGACATGGAATGTATTCAAGGAGGGATTACTGTATTTTACTTTACAGAAGAGAAAAATGAACTACAAAGATTAATAGGGAGAACCATAAAAGTGTAATGTCACTAAAACTATAAAAAATGACAAGAAGCAGAGAAAACAATTAGATTCAATGAAATGAAAATGTTAGCTATATGGTGATATAGTCACATTAATAGGAGGGGTTATATTAATAGTCCAAATTTTAAATCAGTGAGCTAGAGTAGGCTCAAGCTACAATTTTATGTAATTATGAGGAGTAACAAAGAGTTACATAGAGATAGCAGAAGAAAATACTGTGACTAACCTAAATATATAGCATAATTTTAAAAGAGTGTGAAGTACATTAAGAAATAAGAAAAACAAATGTTTGGATAGCAGAAGTAGAAAATCTGGAGGATATTTATTACATTTTCATGACTGGAGCAAGTAGGAATGATTAAAAAAGAAACTTCAATTGATTAGTATATTGATTAGGGAGAAATCCCCAAGGATTAGTAAATTCAAGAGGGTGAAATAAGTATTCAATGAGGAGATTTTCAAAAACGTAGTAAATGCACATGTATAGTTCCAGTGAAGGGACTTAAGAAGACAGGCAAAAGAAGGACTGTGTAAGATTGAGATGTGCAAATAAATATGAGAATAAAAGACTCAAAGATAATGGCGGAGGTTACATGTGGTGACAGAGGAAAATACATGTCAGGTAGGATATAATTACAACTCATATTTTGATGATGGCACATTTGCCAATAGTTCAAACAAGTCTTAATTATATTATATCTTCGTTACATATTAACTTTTATATTATTTCTTCATTGTAGATTAACTTTCTTCTTACTTCTTTGACACAAAGCAATCATGACTATCACAGTATCTAAGATGGAATGTTAAATATAGTCTTTTAAACTGGAAGCAAAAGCCCAGCTACAAGTAATCAAATTGCTGCAACTCATAAAACAACCTTGCATAAATAATGCTGTAATCCTGTTAAATTTTCTTGTTTTCTGCCTGTACAGGCAAGACCTTATCTTTCCAGCTGTGAAGCAGTAACTCCATTTCTTTGAAGTCTGTGTTACCTTAATGACCATTCTCATCTTTGTACTTAAATAAACACTTTTAAAATAGATTTTTATCCTGTTATTTCAGCTTGATGGTAATTTAAAAACTTAACTAACTTAAAAACAAGTGTTACAAGATCTAGATGATTCACACATAACTAATCTGTCAGCCCAAATACCTCCACTTAAAAAAAAATAGTATTTAGCCCCATGAAATTCACAATACATAGAAACCAATTAAAACTCACTAAATATGTAAAAATGTAAAATATAACCCATAAAACGGTAGAACAAATAATAGAGTTTTTAAAAAATCTACAATGATAAAATAGGCCAACAAGGACTTTATAACAAATACTGTGTCATCTCATTTACATTGGAAACCTTTAAAAAATTAAAAAATTTGAACTCAGTGCAACAAAGAGTATAATGGTGATTACCAGGGATGAGGATATGGGGGCAAAGGGGAGACATTGGACAAAGGATAGAAACCTTTAGTTATAAGATGAATAAGTATTGGAAACCTAATGCAGTGTGTGGTGATTACAAGTAATAATAATGTATTTTACACTTGATAATTGCTAAGAGAGAAGATCTCAAGAAGATCTCATCACACACAAAAAGATGTAACTATGTGAGGTGATGTATAAATTAATTGGCTTAATTATGGTAATGATTTTACAGTTTAGAAATATATCAAAATATCCTGTTGTACATTTTATATATATGCAACTTTTAACAATTATACCATAATAAAAATTGATAAAAAACAAAAAGACAACAAAACAAAACAATACAAAACAAATGTAAAAAACTGTGACAAGTACAAAAAGGTCTCAAGGATTACAGGAAAACATGAACATAAGAAGGAGAGAGATGGGTGGTAAGAATTGAGATCAAGTAAAAATTTAGCAATGAAACAATATCTGAAATACAAATTGCATTTAATCAGATTAATAGCAGATAAAAAACTACACAATAATAGATGAGCGAACTGGAATTCATGATAGGAATTCCATGAATTCCAGTTCATTTTAAAAATATTTAAAAAAAAAAGAAAGAAAGGGAGAAACAGAGAGATAATGGTTAAAAAAATAAATGAATTGGCCGGGTGCAGTGGCTCATGCCTGTAATCCTAACACTTTAGGAGGTTGAGGCGGGCGGATCACCTGAGGTCAGGAGTTTGAGACCAGCCTGGCCAGCATATTGAAACCCCAACTCTACTAAAAATACAAAAATCTGTGGGGCGTGGTGGTGTATGCCTGTAATCCCAGCTACTAGAGGCTCAGGCAGGAGAATCACCTGAACCCAGGAGGCAGGAGTTGCAGTGAGCCAGGATTGTATCATTGCACTCCAGCCTGGGGGACAGAGCAAGACTCTGTCTCAAAAATATAAATAAATAAAAAAAACAAAAATAAAAGAATAAATACACAAACAGAGTCTCAGAAACCTAAGGGACAATACAAAGAGACCTAAGGCTTTTTGTTTTATAATCAAGTCCTATAAATAGAAGAGTAAAAGGGGAGACTAAAAATAAGTCTGAATTAATAATCATAAATGTTTTCAAATTATATTAAAAATATAAACACACATATTAATAGCTTAGTAAACCTCAAATAGGATGAAAACTAAGAAAATTTTACCAGGGCATATAATAAGTTGCCAGAAATCAGGGAAGGTTACAAATCTTAAAAGAAGCAAGAAAAAAAAAAAAAGCATATTACAGAGAGAATGACAGAATACAGATAACTGCAGACTTACCTTAGAAAATGCAAGCCAGAAGAAATTAGAAAGATCTTTAAAGTATTGGGGGCAAGGAGATTATGAACACATCATTCTATATCCTACAAAATATATTTAGAAAATAATGAAATGATGTCTTCTTCTGCCCATGAAATATTTAGTTTTATGTCAACCATCTTCTTGCTGTAAGTAACTAGAAAATTGGACAGAATATGTAAGACAACTATTTAGGCATTGGACCAAAGGCTGCACAGAATTACAATCCCTGAGAAAATGGAACCAAATGAAGTTAGCTCTGTAATTGCTCCAGATAACTCTTCAGAAATTATTGCCAGTTCATACCACAGGGAAGTAGAATTCCAACAGAGTTTAGCAATGCAGTAAATGAAGGAGACAGAGATGGGAGTACAGGAAATTGAATTGGTTAGAATTATCAGGGCATAGAAACAAAGAAAAAGCAGCTGCAGAGAAGAAGAGAGAAAGAGAAAAGCCAGAATGGAAAGGTTTATGTGGTGGCAATAGTATAAGAGAGAAGATGTTAGAGATATTTACTGATGGAAAACTAGCAATATCTATTGAATAATTTGATATGAATAATAATGAGAAAGGGAAAAAGAAAGGAGGGCACATAAAACTGTGGTTTGGGAAGCTGATTAGGTAATGTTATAAATAATATTTGAAATTAAGTAGTTTTGAAAAACAGTATGTATAGAAACTGTATTTGGGTCATATTATCATTGAGATGTCTATTAGACATCTAGGACGTAGGATAGGTTAATAGATTATTGATATGTTTGGCTCTGTGTCTCCACCCAAATTTCATCTTGAATTGTAATAATCCCAATGTGTCATGGGAGAGACCGGGTATGAGGTAATTGAATCATGGCAGCAGGTTTTTCCCATTCTGTTCTTGTGATAGTAAGTCTCACAAGATCTGATGGTTTTATAAAGGGGAGTTCCCCTGCACATGCCCTTTTGCCTGCTGCCATGTAAAATGTGCCTTTGCTCCTCCTTCACCTTCTGCCATGATTGTGAGGACTCCCCAGCTATGTGAAACTATGAGTCTATTAAACCTCTTTTTCTTTATGAATTATTCAGTCTCAGGTATATCTTCATTAGCAGTGTGAGAACAGACTAATACAATTGTAACATGATAATTATCAAATATTAAATATTGGACCTTATTAGAGACCCTAGAGATATGAGATGGAAAATAAGGAGAGATAACAAAGATATTATGAAAAAAATTTATAACCTGAATAAAAATGAATTCATTAAAGATATGAAAATCTTAGCCCTCTCATGAATAACAGTAATCTGAAGAGCCTTATATCTCTTAGAAATGGAAATCATAGTGAATCCTTACACAATAGTATTGGCATCAAATGGTTTCAAAAAGGCATTCTACAAAACATTTTAAAAAGAAATAATACCAATTATATCTAAAATATTCCACTAAATAGGAGTAAACTTTTTCCACTTCCTTTTGAGGCCGTGACAGCCTAATGTCACAATCAGAAAATGACACTACAAGAATTGTTTTAACAAAATAAAATCTAAATACAAATAGCCCTCATGAACACAAATGCAAGATCCAATAAATTTTAATAAATTAAGTCCAGCAATATACATTACCGATAAGGCATCAGGATCAGGTAAAAATTTTTCCAGCAATACAGGTTTGATTTCATATTTTAAAAATTAATGAGTGTAACTTACTATTTTATCACATTAAAGTGGAATAAATTATATGGTCATAAAGTTGAAATTGAAATGGAGTTGGAGTTAATGTCGTTTTTTCCACAGCCTTGTCTCTGAAACTTTAAAGTAATTTAAAACTTTTCCAATAATTAAGTAAAATTCTATAGCCTTAAAGCAGTTTTCTCCTGTTTTGCCCCAGGAAAGAAATGATACATGGTTGGAACCCACCAGAAAACTGTTCAAAATGGGATCATTTTGAACAAAAATATCATTTTATAACAAAAAATGACAACAATAATAAAAAGAATAAATTTAAAACTCTAGTATTCACTTGGACATTGGCCACTTCCTTTATGAAACAGAGTTGGGAGTAATCAGACTAGATAGCATAATTTGAATTGGACACTGTCAAGATCCTGAAGAGCTTTATTCAATAGTAATGTTCAAGTTGTCACAAAGAATAGTTGGTTCATAAGGATAACAGTATATTCCTGTAATAGGCATAGATATAGCATTTACTGAGGTCCCAGTGTCTAGCAAAGAAGTGTGCTCCAAAGAAGTGAAAGAATCAATCCTTTACTACTTTGTAAATTGACATTACCTAATCCAGAGAAACATACGTCACAAGTAGGCTTACTTTCAATGAAACTGGCCACTGAGAGAGCACCACAGCGTAGGAGAGAGGAAAGTGTAATGAACAATCTTGAACTCATTTCAACAACATCATGCTTTTTGACATACATTTAGAGATTACATATATACATTGCTAGAAAACTGAAGCTTGTTTATTTGAGCCATACTTGGATATTAAGTAATATGAAGTACAATAGGAAACACATCTTTAAAATCCAGTTATTATTCCACTTTCTGTTGCCAAAGGCTGTCTACCCCTCTTATTTGTGTTTCATGAATAACACTGGCACCTCGCCACTGCACCTTGTAATCTGAAGTGAATCTGAATGCTAAACTCAATGACAGTGCTCATCTAACATTCAGCCTCTGCTTCATTCATTATTCTCTCTTGGACTCTCCTCAGCCTCCCGATAGCTAGGATTACCAGCATGCACCACCACACCTGGCCAATTTTTTGTATTTTTAGAAGGGACGAGGTTTCACCATGTTGGCTAAGCTGGTCTGGAAATCCTGACATCAGGTGATCTGCCCGCCTCAGCCTCCCAAAGTGCCGAGATTACAGGCATGAGACATGAAGCCCAGCCTGAGAAACTAATGTATTTATTGTTTTTACTATTAAGTTACTTCATTTTTTAATTCAAAGTTTAAATTCCTTGCACTGATTAATTAAAAAGTGACTGCAAGTTTCCCATAGATATGTACAAAAAATGCTGTGTTTGCGTAAGGTACTTAATTTTTATATGTATCTTACATCTGTATGTGTAAGTACACAGTGTGGTAGATTTATTTATTTACAAGCATATTACATTTTTGCTAAAGTAGGATAAAGGTATACTTCAGTTTTGTATAATAATCTGCATAATTATCAGGGAACATTGCCAAAGATAGTATATAATATTATATCTAATATATATAATATTGTATCTACTGAATTTTATATAAGGACAAAACATTTTTGGAATCCATTTGATATGGTTTTGCTCTGTGTCACCACCCAAATGTCACGTCAAATTGTAATTCCTAATTTTGGGAGAGGGACCTGGTGGGAGGTGATCGGATCAGGGGGGTGGATATCCCCCTGCTCTTCTTCTGACAGTGAGTGAGCTCTCATGAGATCTGGTTCTTTAAAAGTTTGTAGCACTCTCTCTCTCTCTCTCTCTCGTTCCTCCATGGTAAGATGTGTCTACTTCCATTTTGCTTTCCGCTATGATCGTAAGTTTCCTGAGGCCTCCTTTCCATGTTTCCTCTACAGCCTGTGGAACTGTGAGTCAAGTAAACCTCTTTTCTTCATAAATTACCCACTCTCAGTTAGTTCTTTATAGCAGTATAAGGATTGACTAATACACCATCTTACTAAAAATATAGATGTAAGCAAAAAATATATTTGTGAAGATGTTTGTTGTATTTTATTAATAATGAGTTATTTAGAAACAACAATTTTCATCAAAAAGGGATTAGTTATGTGAATGTTGATATGTTTAAACCATGAAACTCTTGTACAGATATCGAAAACAGATGTGTTCGCATAAGAAATATGTGCATCTTCTTAAATTATGGGCAGGAATCAATAAAGGAGGATTGTAGTACGAATACTTATTTTTTTAGTAAATCCATTGAAAATTTCCTTCCACTAATCAACTTTGTTACATTTAAATATTTTGTAGGTGCATGCAAGATTTTTGCAATTCAGTTTTTATAGAATATATATAGTAACACTTAAATATATCAAAAGGGCCTATAAGTCTAAATTTTCAATTTTCCATAATACTTTATTGATTTTAATACAACCATTAAGAGAACCGTAGTTTCTGTAACAAGAAATCTCATTTCTTTTAAAAACAACACTAATAATTTGGATTTAACTGTAGTAAATAGAGAGAGGAGAGTGAAGAAGTATATGAATATCTTAGAATATTTTGTACTCCTATAACAGAATGCCTTAGACTGAGTAATTTACAATGAATTGAAATGTATTGGCTCATAGTTCTGGAGACTGGAAAGTCCAATATTGAATTGTTGGCATCTGGCAATAGCCTTCTTACTCATCATCACATGGCAGCAGAGAAGAGGACAAGAGAGGGCGAGAGGAGGCCAAACTCGCCCTCTTTTTAGTGATGCCAATCCCACCAGTGAGGATGAAGTCCTCTGGCCTCAACACCTCTTTAAAGTCCCATCTCTTATTACTATGACATGACAATTAAATTTCAACAGGCATTTCAAACCACAGTAAAGGTAGGTAAAAACACAACTAGGTTTACATCAATTATAGGTGAAAGGAGAGTACTGATTCATCAAATATTTTAAATTGTATACAGTTCATAGAAAGTAAGTGAAATGTATAGAATAACATACACATACCATAAACATAGATTTTATTTAGGCTTATTTTGCATTATGTCTCTAGGAAGCACAGAAAAAAATAGTTAGATATGGGTCACTTTCAAGGAGTCAAAGATTCATCTTTTTCATCTTGTTTAATGGATACTGGTTCTTGTTACCATGGTAATGGGAATATGAACATACAGTTTGTGCAGTTTGGAATCCAAGAAAGTGTCCACAGCTGCTCTCACAATCTAGATGGGGAATGATTGTGTTTACAGACACTTTTGTTTCCAAGACAACATGATATGCTGTCATGTGACTCTATGGAAACCAGCGAACTTGTAATTGGTGTTCAATCTTTGTGTTAGCCAAACTCTGTTGGGTTCTCAATATAAATGCTAATGGCAGGAAGGTGGGTAGCTTTCTTTCCTTGTGTTTCAAAAGTATACATTCAAACCTCAAATTGCTTTGGTATTCCTTAGATGAAAGTTATATATAAACACAATATTACATTGTTATTTATGACATACACAAAATCTGACTTAATTTTTTATGCCAAAATTATTCCTGTTTATTGGAATAAAGAATCCTTTTCCTCTATGCTCTAATCTCCTAGTGTTTTCCTGTACAAAGGAGGTTCCTGAAATCATTCTTTCAAAACATTTGTATGAAATGCTTTCACAGATTTTATTTATTCTGTATTGGCATAATAGATATTATAAAACTATCTTTTCTGTCACTCTTATTTCAGTGATTCTGTTTAGCAAAGTTCAGCCCACATATTAAGTAGATACTGAAAAAACTTCTAAAAAATATTGACTAAGTAAATGGCATTTTATTTATCTCTGTTATATTATCTCCCTAAGGTTTGCCTTAAAATATTCACAAAGGCATGCACATATTTTACAGAAATTGAAAAATTTCAAATAATAAAAAAGAAAAGGCAATATTGAATTTGTGATAATTCTTTACTAAATCTATAAATAAATTGACATGATAATGCATAATCAATAGGAAAAACACTATGTGGAGGATTCAGTCCTCATATATCTTCAAAATAGGATCCAATTTATAGGATTTATACAATTGAAAAGTAGGCAAGCATTGTCCCTATTGAATGTGTCTAAATTTGGGGAAAGGCTAGATGCATCTCTTCTTATTTCATGTTTAACCAGTACAAATTAGCAAGCAAGTTTGAGAATACTATCCTAAGAATAAGCTATTAAATTTGTAAAAACAGGATTGTAGGAAGGCTGAATACCCAGTTCCAACATTTACGAATAGAGTGAATATTCTTTCTCCCAAAATAACTAAGACATATACACAATTCTAACCCAAATAAAAATGGCAGTAGATTATTTTACCCAGAATACCATGAGTACTGGTGGCCAAAGGCATCTCAAATAATAGGAATTGTCACTAAAAAGTTGCTTCTTAGAATAGCAGTAAGTTATTGTCATCTCAGCCTCTGCTCAGCAGTAAGAAGACTGATTACTGCTTATTATCCCTCCTGCTATGGTTTTGATATAAATGTTTGTCCCTACCAAACCCTGTGTTGAAATTTGATTCCCAGTGTTGCAGTGTTGACAGGTGAGACCCAGTGGGAAGTGTTTGGGTCATGGGGCAGTTCTTTGTGAATGTATTAATGGCCTCCCTCAGAGATAGGGGAGTTCCCACCACTAGTTTCTACAAGAGCTAATTGTTTAAATGGTCACCTCCTGCCTCTCCCTTGCTTCCTCTCTTGCCATGTGATCTCTGCACAAGCTGGCTACCCTTCTTTTTCTGCCATGAATTGGAGCAGCCTGAGGCTGTCACCAGATGCAAATGCCCATGCCATGCTTCCTAGGCAGCTTCCAGAACTGTGAGGCAAATAAACCTCTTTTGTTTATAAATTACCCAACTTCAGGCATTCCTTTATAGCAACACAGTATAAATATGCACTGAGCCATCTACAAACACTGATATAAAAAATACAGCCAAAAAATTCAGATAATAGTGAAATAATGATTAAAGTTGATCCCTGAACAACACAGGGGTTATGGCACCAACTCTCCCCTCCTATGTCATGGAATATACAAACACAACTTTTGGCTCCCCCAGAAGTTAATTACTAGTAGCCCAGTGTTTACCGAAAGCTTTTAGTATAATGTAAATGTCAATTAACACATATTTATAGGTTATATTTGTAGTATGTACCATATTTTCATAATAATCTAGAGCAAAAGTGCTATTAAAATAATAAGGATAGGAAATATATATATTTACTATTCATTAAATAAAAGTTATATATCATACAGATCTTTTTGTCATCATCTTTGCATTGAGTAGGTTGAGGAGGAGAAAGAAGAAGAGGAGTTGGTGTTTCCGTATCAGAGACGACAGAGGAGGAAGAGGTGGAGGAGGGGAAGCGAGAGATACAGGCATACTTGCTCTAAGTTTTCAGAAATATATTTTGATTTGTCCGACTTTTTTGCTTTTTGATTTCTTTAAAATGTTTTTATATAGTACCAATCATTTTTCCAATATTTGCTTTAGATTCAGTGCTTGCATTATAGAAGGGTCCATGTTGTAAAATAAGTCAAAAGTAGCCTTGGATAATTAGAACTTTCCTGGCAGATTCTTCAATGTCAATTGTTTTCTGAAACTGTTTTCACGTCTTCTTCCCCATCACCTGACACTAGTGCATATGTGCTCATTTCCAGCAAGTCATCTTCTGTTAATTCCTCTGGTGTGGTGTCTATTAGTTCTTGAATTTCTCCAATATCTATATCTTGAAACCCTTCAGCTCCTACCTTTTTTTTTTTTGCCACATTCAAAATCTCTTTTATGAGTTCTTTGATTGGCTCTGGTGTAAATTCAGTGAAGTCATGCACATTATTTGCACACAGTTTTCTCCAGCAGGAACTTATTGCTTTGGGCTTGATGGCCTTCTCAGCTTTTTCTGTAACAACAATGGCATCTTTAATGGGTATCTTTCCAAACTTGTATGATGGTATCTTTTAATGGCATCTTTTAACTTTTAATGGCATCTTTCCAAACTTTTATGATGTTCTATCAGGATTCTCTTCAAGAGTATTGACAATCCTTTCCATAGAGTATCATGTATAATGAGCCTTGAAGGTCCTTATGACCCCCTGATCTAGAGGTTGAATTAAAGACACTGTGTTTGGGGCACACAGTCCACTTTGAAGCCTTCGATGTTTAACTCATGAGGCTCTGGGTGGCCAGAGGCATTGTCTAATATCAAAAGAACATGCCTGTATTCGTAACTTCTTGGGAGGCTGAGGTGGGGGAGGTGGGTCACTTGAGTAGGGGAGGTGAAGGCTATCGTGAGTCATGATCATGCCACTGCACTCCAGCCTGGGCAACAGAGCAAAAGCCTGTATTGAAAAAATATACTATTTTAATAAACATCAATAAATAAAAGAACTTTAAAAGCAGTCCTTTACTTTCTTTTTTTTTTTCTTTCTTTTTTTTTTATTATA
>NW_026652279.1:77050235-77063667 GCF_009828535.3 Hylobates moloch
AAACTATACTACAAGGCTACAGTAACCAAAACAGCATGGTACTGGTACCACAACAGAGACATAGATCAATGGAACAGAACAGAGCCCTCAGAAATAATGCCGCATATCTACAACTATCTGATCTTTGACAAACCTGACAAAAACAAACAATGGGGAAAGGATTCCCTATTTAATAAATGGTGCTGGGAAAACTGGCTAGCCATATGTAGAAAGCTGAAACTGGATCCCTTCCTTACACCTTATACAAAAATTAATTCAAGATGGATTAAAGACTTACATGTTAGACCTAAAACCATAAAAACCCTAGAAGAAAGCCTAGGCAATACCATTCAGGACATAGGCATGGGCAAAGACTTCATGTCTAAAACACCAAAAGCAATGGCAACAAAAGCCAAAATTGACAAATGGGGTCTAAATAAACTAAAGAGCTTCTGCACAGCAAAAGAAACTACCATCATAGTGAACAGGCAACCTACAGAATGGGAGAAAATTTTTGCAACCTACTCATCTGACAAAGGGCTAATATCCAGAGTCTACAAAGAACTTAAACAAATTTACAAGAAAAAAACAACCTCATCAAAAAGTGGGCAGAGGACATGAACAGACACTTCTCAAAAGAAGACATTTATGCAGCCAAAAAACACATGCAAAAATGCTCATCATCACTGGCCATCAGAGAAATGCAAATCAAAACCACAATGAGATACCATCTCCCACCAGTTAGAATGGCAATCATTAAAAAGTCAGGAAACAACAGGTGCTGGAGAGGATGTGGAGAAATAGGAACACTTTTACACTGTTGGTGGGACTGTAAACTAGTTCAACCATTGTGGAAGTCAGTGTGGCGATTCCTCAGGGATCTAGAACTAGAAATACCATTTGACCCAGCCATCCCATTACTGGGTATATACCCAAAGGACCATAAATCATGCTGCTATAAAGACACATTCACACTTACGTTTATTGCGGCACTATTCACAATAGCAAAGACTTGGAACCAAGCCAAATGTCCAACAACGATAGACTGGATTAAGCAAATGTGGCACATATACACCATGGAATACTATGCAGCCATAAAAAATGATGAGTTCATGTCCTTTGTAGGGTCATGGATGAAACTGGAAAACATCATTCTCAGTAAACTATCGCAAGGACAAAAAACCAAACACCACATGTTCTCACTCATAGGTGGGAATTGAACAATGAGAACTCATGGACACAGGAAGGGGAACATCACACTCTGGGGACTGTTGTGGGTTGGGGGGAGGGGGGAGGGACAGCATTAGGAGATATACGTAATGCTAAATGACGAGTTAATGGGTGCAGCAAACCAACATGGCACATGGATACATATGTAACAAACCTGCACATTGTGCACATGTACCCTAAAACCTAAAGTATAATAATGAAATAAAAAAAAAAAGAAATCTGGAAGTTACGAATGTCTGCATCTTATGGTTCACATTCCACTTAGACTCTTCAGTGTTCCACTTGGGCTCTGTCATCACAAAACTACAGAAAATAGACACATTTTCCTATATTGGTCTATTTCCCCAGTATTTCTTAACTGGTATATTGGAATAATGTGAATATTAGTCTCAGAGATAAGCAAATCTAAATTTTTGGTTAATTGTTACGAGAAATTAAAAATGCTGTCTTGAAATTATGAGATTTATAGTAGCATATTACCACCACTTATTTATTTTAATTTTACTGCATGCTTTTTTTTTTTTTTTTTTTTTGAGACAGAATCTTGCTGTGTTGCCCAGGCTGGAGTGCAGTGGCACGTTCTTGGCTCACTGCAAGCTCCACCTCCTGGGTTCACACCATTCTCCTGCCTTAGCCTCCCGAGTCGCTGTGACTACAGGCACCCACCACCACGCCTGGCTATTTTTTTGTATTTTTAGTAGAGACGGGGTTTCACCGTGCTAGCCAGGATGGTCTTGATCTCCTGACCTCGTGATCCGCCCGCCTCGGCCTCCCAAAGTGCTGGGATTACGGGTGTGAGCCACACCGCGCCTGGCATGCATGCTTTTTTAACATTTGGATGCATTTAAAATTGTACCCTTGCTTATAAATCAGTCAAGTAGTATTTATTGAGTGCTTACTCTTTGGTTCCAAGCTTAATCATTCAGCTTCACATTCAATCATATATATAATTTATCATCACATGTAATATCCCATGTCTGTATGAAAAATTATAGGCAATTTCTGGATATATTTACATTTTAATCCCAATAACAGTACCACTAAATTTCTAATGTCATTACGAACAAGTTAAAATGTGATCTCAGAATGCTACTATATTTTTCTATTTTCTTAAGTTTATGAGCTAGTCTAGTTTAAGATTCATTTTCTGATTTAAGTGACACATAACATCTGCAATGAGAACACATTTCAAGAAATTAGTATATTAGAAGTGCCTACCTTTAACTTGTACTGCATTTGATACCCATCTAACTAAACTTGTTTTAATCTGCTTTTTCAAATACAGCTTAGCAATGTCAACTTAAGCATTTGATTTTATGCTTTGGTGAACAGTGACTCTTTGCCAAGTAGTAAATGATAGCAGACACATACACCAACATTTTTTTTTCTGTTCAATATATCATAAACAGGCTTAGGGGTTTTATTTTTCTGTCCACAATGGAATAACAACGACCCAGATTTACATCCCTTATAAACAATCAGAAAACTGGACAAAATATATGTAACGATAGTTTTCATACATTGAACAACAGACAGAGGGTGACTGTAACCCCTGAGCAAAGAAAAACAATGTGAGGGCAATGATCAGCTTGACTTTATAGCTGTAGAGAAAATTGGATGGAGGGAAGAGAGAGAGAAAGCTTAAAAGAGCCTAGAGGCCTTGCTGAATTGAAAGCTCAGAAATTGTAATTTGAGAAGGCTGATGAATTTAAGTTGTGGGACAGAGTTCAATAAGGGAGAGAGAGACCACAGAAAGAGTTCCAAATATTTAAATAGGCACTGACTTACCTAATTAAGACTCTTTGCTGAGTACTAGGCTACTGACATGTAGCAAGAAACTCAACTAGGCCAGGAAAAAATCTACAAGGAAGTTGTAAGATAAACAATTTCTCTGAGTTAAAAAAAAAACAATTAGTGTTCAAGAAGAGGATTCATTAGACACCACAATGGCTGAAATTTTCGTTGTAAAATGGAAGCATTCCTGAAGTGAAAACGAATCTAGGTTTTTCAGAGCAAAGCTAAAAGTAAACCTCAAAGTAATCATACTGACCCACAAGTAACCTAACTGCAGGTTAAACAAAGCCTAACGCTCTAAAAGAGAAAACTGAGTCCAGATGGCCAAACTATAACAGTTACAGAGTCCATCTTATCAAAAAAATTAATTAAGTGTGCAAAGCAATAGAAAAATGTAGCCTGCAAATAAAGGGTCAACACATTGAAAAGGCTTGAGTTCACTAACTAAAACCATGTGTAAGACTCTGTAATCCATAAATGATTATACAGTTTATATCATTAATGAATAATTATTCTAAGTAATTCATAACTATCAGAAAAATATCACAAGAGGGAGTATTTTTAATAAAGAGGAAAATGAAAACAAAATACATCAAAATTTGTGAAACAGCTTAGAACAGGCCTTGAAGTTAATGTGTAGGTTTAATTATATGTATAGAAAAGATAAAGTTCTAAAATCAATAATCTAAAAAACAAATAAATTATCTACTTTTCCCTGTAAGTGGAAGAAAAAAATATATAAATGGGGACAAATATTAATAAAGTAGCAAACCAAAAATATAGAAATGTAAAAATATTTCTAATTAATAAAAATTATACAATTCTAGCTATCATGATCAAGACATAAATCAGGAGGGCATAAATTACTAATAACTATAATGAAAAAAGAACAGTAACTGTACATGCTAGATAAATTAATATAATAAATCAGGTTTACAATAAAAATCTTCCTGACAACAAATTCTGAAACTTCATAATAGAACATTTCTCTCAATAGAAAAAATTACCAAAAACAACTGAAGAATAATAATTTGAAAAAAATTGTTTCCTATCAATTAGATAAATTGCTTTGTAATTAGTAACTTTTCCTACAAAGAAAGCTTCATGCCAAAGTGGCTTTATTTTTTAATTCTATCAAGCATTTGAGAAAGACCTAACACCAAGCAAACTTTTTTAAGAACACAGAGGAAGGAGCACATACTACGCATTTTATTAGGTTAGCCTTAGCCTAATGTCAAAACCAAGCAAAGGTGACAGAAGAAATGACAATTACAGCCTTTATCACTCATAGATATAGGTACCAAAACCCTTAAGAAAACATTAACAGAGTGAGTCTAGGAGTAAATACATAGAGTAACTTATTATGACAAAATGACTGATTTTAGGAATGGATGATTTTCAACACTCAGAGATCAAGGAACACCATTCACCATATCATCAGATTGAAACCAGGCAATTTTGATAACTAGAAAAAAATGACAGAAGTAAACATCCATTTATTATTGAGAACTTTTAGTAAACCGTAAATAGAAGTTAATTTTCTCAACCTCATAAAAGGCATCTATAAAAATTTATAGCTAAAATTATGTTTAATGAATAATGTTAAAAGTTTTCCCTGAAAGATAAGGAATGAGGGCAGCTTTGCACATCTGCACTGACGCTATGCTAAATATACTAGCTATTAAAATAAGGCAAGACAAAATAAAAAGCTGTATTTATTCACAGATGACATGAATGTGTGTATAAAAATTCATAGAGAATCCACAAAAAAGTTACTAAAATTAGTAAGTTGATAAATATTGTAGGATATTAAATTAATATCTAAAAATGTACGGTATATCTATGTACCACCAATACATATGTAGAAATTTACATTTTAATTTGCCATTTGCAATAAACTTTACAAATGCAATATGCAATATTTGAATACAGATTTGAAAAATATATGAAAAATCTAACCATTATAATATTCAGACATTGACAGAGAGATTAAGAGACCTAAATAGAGACAGACTATGTTCATAAACCAGAATCCTCAATGTTGTAAAGATTACAATTCTCCTTCAATTATTCCAGAGATTTATTGTATTCTCAATCAAAATTACACCTGTTTTTCTTCAAAAACTGGCCCTCTTCTAAAATTTATATGGACAGAAAAAATTACCTAGAATGACCTAAATGATCTCAAGTCATTTGACAATATTGAAAAACTTCAATTACCTGTCTTCAAGACTTACAATTAAGCTACAGTGATCAAACTAGAGGATACTGGCATCAGGATAGTCATAGGTAACGTAACCAAACAGTCTAGAAATATTCTTCCGTATCTATAGTCAACTGATTTTCAACTAGTGTGCCAAGATAATTCAAAAAGAAAGACTGGCTATTTCAACAAATAATGGTGGAAAAATAGTGATCTGTGTGGGAAAAAATAACCTTGATCTTACTACATTTTACTCAAAATAGACCTAAACATACAAGCTAAACCAACAAAAAACTTACAGCAGAGAGGAAAGGAGCAAACCTTTATAACCTTTGCATAGCAAAGATTTCTCAGATGGAATTTAAAAAGTTCTAGCCTTTCACAAAAGTGAAATATTGTACTTTATCAAAATTCAAACATTACTCTTCAATAGGCACTATGAATCAATGAGAATGAGAATCAATCCACCGTCTTGAATACATTACTCATAATTCACACACACACACACACACACACACACACACACACACACACACACACTTTTCCAGAGAAACAGAACCAATAGGATGGGTACACAGGCATACACATGCACACTCAGATTTACTGTAAGAAATTGGCTGACATGATGATGAAAGATTGGTAAATTCAAATTTGCAGGGTAGACTGCCCAAGAAAGAGTAATAGTTCATGTCCAAAGGCAATCTGCTAGCAGAATTTCTTCTGTTCAGAGAGTTCAGTCTTTGTTAACTTCAACTAATTGAATGAGGTCCGCTCACATTATGGAGGGTAATATACTTTACTCAAAATAAATTTCACAGATATAAATGTTAATCTCATCCAAAAAATACCTCAAAGAAACACCCAGCATGATATTTTAGCAAATATCTGGAAACAATTGTCCAGCCAAGTTAACACATATAAGTAAACTTTACAACATATATCTGACAAAGGACTTTAATCTACAATATTCAAGAAACTTTGAAACTCAATTCAGTTGAAACATACAACTGAATGCTCAAATGAGTAAGCATTTAAATGTCACATCCACATAGAATATACAGGAATGGCCAGCATATACATTAATAAATGCTTAAAATCATTATTCTTCAGGGAAGTGTAAATTAAAACCACAATTAGATACCAATACACAACCGACTACACATTTAGAATGCTTAAAAATTAAAGACTGAGAATACCAAAGGATGACAAAGATGTGGAACAACTAGAATTCCCATATGTTGCTGATAACAGTAAAAAATTGTATGACTACTTTAATATACATTCTAAAAGTTGGTATACACTTAAACATTTGGCCCAGCTCTTTCACTCCTAGCTGAAGTAGAACATGTGCTGAGAAAGATCTAATATCCAGAATCTATAAGAAACTTGAACAAATCAACTAGTAAAAGACAAAAAATCCGATTTAAAAAATGGGCAAAGCACATCAACAGATACTTTTCCAAAGAAGATATATAAGCAGTCAACAAACATATAAAAAATTGTTCAACATCACTAATCATCAGAGACTGTAAATCAAAACCATGATGAAATACCATCTCACACCAGTAAAAATGACAATTACTAGAAAGTCCTCTGAGGGAAAGGAATACTTATACACTGTTGGTGAGAATGCAAACTATTTCAGCCACTGTGGAATGTAGTTTGTAGATTTCTTGAATAACTTAAATTAGAGCTACCATTTGATCCAAAAATGTCACTACTGGTTTTATACTCAAAGGAAAATAATTAATTCCATCAAAAAGACACATGCACCCATATATTCACTGCAGTGCTATTCACAATAGCAAAGACATGGAATCAACCTTGGTGCCCATCAACAGTAGATTGGAAAAAGATAATGTGGTACAATCTACTCCATGGAATACTACGCAGCCATCAAAAGAATGAGATCATGTCCTTTGCAGCAACATGGATGAAGGTGAGGCTGTTATCATAAGCAAAGTAAAGCAAGAACAGAAAACTAAAAACAACCTGTTCTCACTTGTAAGTTGGAGCTAAACGTTGAATACACATGAAGATGGGAACAATACACACAGTACCACTAGATGGGGGAGGAAGCAATGGGAGGTGTGGGCTGAAGAACCACCTGTTGGGTATTTTGCTTACTGCCTGGGTGATGGGCAGAGGCCCCAGGCATCAGTGTCACACAATTGACCCATGTAACAAACGTGCATGTGAGCTCTTTACAATAAAAGTTGAAATTACTAAAAAATAGAATTACTCACAAAAGTTCATATCAGCTTTACTCCTAATAAACAATCTAAATGTCCATCAACAGGTGAATTAATAAATAAATAAAGGATAATATATTTACACAGTGAAATATCATTTACCAATAAAAAGAAATGACAGTGATTCATGCAAAAACATGGATAACTCTTAAAACATTAAACTCAGCTATAACAGTTCAGTTTAAAGAATACATAAAAGAGTACAATGTCATTTATATGTACTTCTAAAAAAACCAAACGGATTAAAAATAAACAAATGTAATCCATAGGAGAAGAAAGTAGTGGGATCATTTCCTGGGCTGGGGGTGGTATGGGATCTTGACTAGGAAGGGACGCAAGGTAATATTTTGGAATGATGGAAATATTCTATAATTCCCTTGTTGTTGTGACAGTGATTGCCCTGATACATATGTTTATCAAAACTTCTCTATATATGGACTCAAAATCAAATGCATTTGATTTTATTTACAGAATACAGCAGTAAAATGGATTGAAAATAGATGAATGGAAATACAGAATTACCAAAATTGCATTATTTTTATTATCAAAATTGCTACATTGAAAGCGTGGAGAAACTTACAGGAGAGAAAATGTATTTTAAACATTTATAAAACCTTTTTTTAAACAGCAATTATTAAAAAAAAAAAGAAAGAAAAGAACCAAAGCAGGATTTAGGAAAGAACCCTTACGGAGGTAGGGCTAAGATGGGGAAATGAGTGAGGAACAGACATCAAGTTTGGAGATTTGCTAGTTTGAAAGTTATTCTCAGAGCAAATTGGATTCCAAAATAGCAGAGCTTTATTTTCTTAAGGGCAAGAAAAACGGAAACAACTTTTTCTAGCTCGTATGAGGCTACAAGCAGAGTTGACTATGAAAGAGAGCCCGTTTTCTCAGATAATTCCATCTGTGATGGGAAATGAATGGATAGCGAAATAGGTTTTTGTAGTTTTGGTTTTATGTCAACATTGTTCATAGTAGCTGACACACACTTTATATATTCTACATAGCTTGGTGAAAGGGAAGTGGTGGATAGTGTATTTCAAAGAATGGATATTAAAGTAGCACATCCATAGCATTGTATAAACAAGAAAAAATATATATAACCTCTTGAAGGTTTGATGAAAAATGATAGAATTTTTCACTATTGCTTTCTAAAATGACAGACACATTAGCTCTTTCAGATGTTACAGTTATATATGTTACAAATGCAGAGTGTAAAAAGCTCCTGAAAATCTATCCAATATTTCTGACGCATTTAGCAGAAGAATGACGAGTGGTCTTAGAAAACGCCCCTAAGGCAGCTTCCTGAAGTCTCAGAGATTGCTGGAGGCAGGAATTGGTGTGCTGGACGTTACACTCTGTTCTAAAAATCATTAAAGTTCACTTTCAAATTATATCTCTTTAACAATAGCCCAAGTAGCTTAACAAAGATGGTTACAGTACAGTCTGCCTCATGCATCACAGGACTTCAAGAGTGTTTATCTGTGTTCTGTTCCCCCTTAGTGATACCTCATGGAAGAAACATAGAGTTTCCTATAAAACCTGTGTTCCTGTTCATGGCTTTGCTCCTTTCATGGCATGTAACAATGCTCAGATCAGAGGCCCTATTCAGACAACAGAGTAATGGATATTACACAGACGCAGAAGGTCGTTTTGATTATGATTTTACAAATCAGATGCCATTTTAGGTAGCTTTAAGGTTAAATATTTTAAGATATATGTTTCACTTAAAGTAATCTTGTTCAAAGGCTGTTCCTGCATATACCATTTACATTTCAAGGCTTTGGAAAGATAACCATAACTCGGTAAGCATGATTGTGTTTTACGATCAGTGACTACGATAGCGTTTTAACCATAAAAATCGCGGTGCATTGTTTAATGCAAATGACTCCTAAGAGGGTTTCTTTTCGTGCTCCTGACTTATGATCCTAAAGGCAAGATAAATGTCCTACTTTAACATTTTATTACACTCATAGTCATGCATGATCTTGTCTGAGGAAGCAACACGAATTATGAAAAAAGCGTACAGAACAAATAATTTCATGCTCTACTGATACAGAAGGTCAGTATCTACTTTAGTGAGTCTGACAATATTTTAACTTTAGACTCAAACGCCGTAATGTAACTTTCCTAGTGGTAAACACCTATAACTTAGATCATTTGTTTCTTATCCTTATTTGTAAGGATATCCCTATAACTATCTCTATAACTTAGATAATTTCTTATCCTAATTTGTAAGCTACTTACCATTAATATTACATGATTATAAATTAAATTTTATTACATACATGAAAATTTACAGGAAATAATTTTTTCTTCTACATTTTAAATTTCTACTTATCCTTATTTTGCGTGCGGTTATGTTTTTCCTCTTTTCTTCTTCCCACCTCTCCACCCCTTTCTCTTTTTCCTTTGACTCCAGCAACTAGGCTTTTGTCATATGAAGTAATATAAGCCAACTCACACCAATCATGATTAAATGTAACCTAACACTGTATTGATTTTTCTGATGTCTGTTTCCTGTGTTGTCACTTTGATTGTGTGGCGAGGTCTATCTGTTTTGCCAAAGCAATTTAAACTGAGTTACTCCTTTTCAAATACTTTCTCAATATTTAATTTCTCTTAAGTCATATTCACTCCATATTTATGAATTAAGGGATTTCTATTTTTTTTTACAACAGTGGATGTTCCAATGGCTTTTTATAATGGGTAGCTTTTCAAAATAAGTTATTGTGTTATAGTGTACAGTATACACGATTTGTAAATCCAGAATGACATTGGTTTAAATTCCAGATATCGACATACATTTACATAAAGGATTATAAGTATTTAATATATCTACATACACATATATACATATTCAAATGAATATGTAAATAAATATGATAAAAACATAGAGTGAATATCATATGTATACTACACAACATAAGAAACAGAACATTACCAGCAACTTTGGTGTATCTTGTTCATATCTCCTCACACTCACAGAAAACCATCCTTAAATTTGTGTTTGCCATCCTTTTACCTAATACCCTTAAGCAATATACAGACATTATAATCTATTTTGCCTGTTTTTGAAATTTTATTATGTTAAATTATACTATGTGATATTTGATAACTTGCTCTTCCACTCAACACTATGCTTCCAAAAGTCAGTCACATTGATGTGATTCTGGTTCACTTATTTTTTACTGCTATTTAATATTTGACTGTATGAAAATTCCTTTATTTTTCTATTTTTGTTTATAGGTATTTGGGTTATTACAGTATCTTGCATTGTAAAATGTTGTTATGAGCATATTGAGCCATTTCTTCATACATACATATGTGTGCATATATACATATGTATTTATTATCTTTAGAGAAACTTTTGCTCATGTATATGAATAAAAATTTCTCTAAAGAAAATGCATTAGAGTGCCACTTCAGTTTTCCTGGTTGACTTCAAATCATTTTCTAAATTGATTTGCATTCATTTTACTGCCACCATAAAACACTAAGGCATTCTTTGGTCCATGTCTTTACTAATGCTTAGTAATTCAAACACTTTAATTTTCTTCTGCTGAGGAAGTTTAAAACAGTATTTATGGCTCTAATTTTCAAATTCTTCTTAACAGTGAGGTTGGGCAGAAAATAATTTTATTTTAAATTACTTTTGTTTGAGCCAAATTTACTTTTATTTTTCTAAAGTAACTTTTAATATCTACTATATTAGTGAAATATTCCATTTGAGTAACAAAATAGTTGGTGATGTAAAATGAGGAATAAAGCAATTTCATTTCTGGTTCATTTCTGTTAAAGAAAAAGGAAATTTTTCCATATTTTTTGAAAAAAACTAATTGGACACCTTCATAATAATTTAAACATAAATTGAATATTGGATTTACATTTTATTATATCTTAAAATGCACATAGCAAAACACACTGGTTTCAATTTAATTAACATAGAAACCAAGTTATGCTTTGTAAATTTTACAAGTAAAGCTGAATACAGAGAAAAAACAATTTTTATGAATTTACTTTAAATGTCAGTTAGTAATTAAGAAATAGCACCATAGAAAAGTCAAGTTACTACAGTTTTCTATTAGGTATACTTTATAGTCCTTTAACTTACTTACAATTTTTATTTTCCTTCATCCATTTAGCTTTAAACAAATATCCCACACGTTCATTACACTAAAACAAAGTCATTAATAGAAATTTCATTAAGTACTGCTTACTGTTTAATAGGCAATTTTTTTATAATGCCAACTGTAATAAGGTTGACAATCAGCAAAATATATGGCATATTAAAATGTTTGAAGGGAATGGGAATATCAGGGAAAATGCCATGATCTTGGGAACTTTGATTCAAAAGACAGTTTTTATAAACAAAAATGAAAAAAAAGCAATTGAAAATGTTAATAGATCCAAAAGTGCTATATCATGTTTGTTAAGTCAAGAAAGTCCTATAATCATGTATAATAATATATCATTAAGTAACCTGACAAATTATAAAATTCAGTGTGTAGAAACTTGAATTTTAATAGAAAAATTACATCATGACCTAAGAACAATAATAATTTTAACAACTACTTCTTACTTCTATTAGGTTTCTATTTTGGAAATCAAATTACCTCAACTTCTGGTGAGTTAAACAACAATATTAATATTTATTTTTTCACAGATTGTATTAGTCAAAAATGTAGGATTGAACAGGGTTGTTTTGGCTTAAGGTCACTCATGAGTTGCAGGTAGATGTCAGCCTTTGTTGCAGCTTACTTAAAAATTGACTGGGCCATCTCACACCAGTTAGAATGGCCATCATTAAAAAATCAGGAAACAACAGGTGCTGGAGAGGATGTGGAGAAATAGGAACACTTTTACACTGTTGGTGGGACTGTAAACTAGTTCAACCATTGTGGAAATCAGTGTGGCGATAACTCAGGGATCTAGAACTAGAAATACCATTTGACCCAGCCATCCCATTACTGGGTATATACCCAAAGGACTATAAATCATGCTGCTATAAAGACACATGCACACGTATGTTTATTGCGGCACTATTCACAATAGCAAAGACTTGGAACCAACCCAAATGTCCAACAACGATAGACTGGATTAAGAAAATGTGGCACATATACACCATGGAATACTATGCAGCCATAAAAATTGATGAGTTCGTGTCCTTTGTAGGGACATGGATGAAATTGGAAAACATCATTCTCAGTAAACTATCGCAAGGACAAAAAACCAAACACCGCATGTTCTCACTCATAGGTGGGAATTGAACAATGAGAACTCATGGACACAGGAAGGGGAACATCACACTCCGGGGGCTGTTGTGGGGTGAGGGGAGGGGGGAGGGACAGCATTAGGAGATATACCTAATGCTAAATGACGAGTTAATGGGTGCAGGAAATCAACATGGCACATAGATACATGTGTAACAAACCTGCACATTGTGCACATGTACCCTAACACCTAAAGTATAATAAAAAAAAAAGAAAAAAAAAATTGACTGGGCCTAGAGAATGTGCTTCCAACTGGGCTCATTCATGTAGCTTAGATAGCAAGCTGGTGACGGCTGTTAGGGGTTGTAAGTTACTTATAGCATGGAATTCATTGCATTGTTTGCATGTCATCATAGCTAAATATCTGATTCATTCAGAGCTATTGATACATGGAAAGCACACTAGAAGCTGCAACAGATTTTATAATTGTGCTTCAGAAGTCACATAACTTCATTTATGTCATATTATATTGATCACATAGATTGATGCTGATACAGTGTGGGAGGGCCCTTCATAAATGTTTGAGGAACAGAAGTTGAGGCTCATTAGGAGCTATCTTGGAGGCTGGCTACTATATGTCTTTTCAAAGTTGCATGTATTAGTCAAAGTTTACAGAGAAACAGACCAATAGGAGGTATGTATCTGTATCTATCTATCTATCTATCTATCTATCTATCTATCTATCTATCTATCTATCTATC